>NC_056746.1:821181274-821431274 GCF_019279795.1 Protopterus annectens
GCTTAAACAGAAAATGATGCTAATTCCTGACTGTGCTGAAAATAAATAATTACAGGATTTAATGCATTCTGCTGAACAGGTTGGAAAAAAATACTTTGCAATGTGGATTTGATTCATTAGAGGCCTCTTGCAGGGCTGCTGTTACTGGGTCTGTGCTCAGAAGGCATGCTTGGCTTAAGGAGCAAGGTTTGCCTGATCATGTTAAAGCTAAATTGTTGGATGCTCCCTTAAATCAGGACTGCCTGTTTGGCAACAAGGCTGAAGAAGTTCTTAAAAAGATGGAAGATAAAGCTAAATCTATGCAAACTGTTAAAGATTTCTTACAAGTTCAGCCTCCTAGATTTAGTAGTCACTGGCCCTCTAAAAATTGGTCCTTTCCAGCCCCTTCCAGGTCTTCTCAAGCCAAACAGAAGAAACCCCAGGTTTCAGTCCCAAGGGACACACAATACTAGGCAGTGGGGGGTTTCCGCACCCACACCTGGGAGTAGTAAGACTCCCCCCTATGGAAAACTGTCTCAATGACTTGCTTTTAA
The DNA here is from genome assembly GCF_019279795.1 of Protopterus annectens. Classification (NCBI taxonomy): domain Eukaryota; kingdom Metazoa; phylum Chordata; order Ceratodontiformes; family Protopteridae; genus Protopterus; species Protopterus annectens. Next base: position 821,181,808 of record NC_056746.1, read on the forward strand.
AACTTCCAAGCACTTCCCAACTGAATGCTCCTTTAGGCGGAAAGATTGGTCTGCAGGCCAAAAACTGGGAACTCATTACCCAGGACAAATGGATTTTAAATATAGTGTCCCAAGGATACAGATTTCATTTCCACATGCTACCAATACCAAGCAGGTGGCCAGATCTACCCCCAAATCAGTGGGCAGAGGCCCCAAATCAAGTACTCTCTCTCTTAAACATGGGAGCTATTCAGTTGGTACCAGAAGAGGAAAAATGACAAGGTTTATATTCGAGACTTTTCCTGGTACCCAGAAAAGGCAATACATGGCGTCCTATCCTGGACCTTTCTATTCTAAACACCTTTCTGGTGATCCCAAAATTCAAAATGCTAACTCAGCACCAGCTGCTTCCTATGCTGGGCAAGGATGCATGGTTGGCAACACTAGACTTAAAAGAAGCATACCTGCACATCCCTATCAGGGAGTCTTGCAGAAGATACCTACACTTCAAAGCAGGCTACATGCACTATCAGTTCTCTGCACTGCCCTTTGGCTTATCTACTGCACCCAGGGTATTCACAAAGTGCCTAGCTCCAGTCATTTCATTTTTCAGGCAAAGAAATATTCAAATATACCCATACCTGGACGATTGTCTAATTCAGGCAAAAAGCAAGGACATTCTTTTGAATCATCTGGCCTTTGTTCAAATGGTACTGACTTGTCTGGGGTTCACCATAAACGAAAAGAAATCCCACCTGGTACCCTGTCAACAAATTATATTCCTGGGAGCAAGCTTGAATACAACTTCCCAGATGGCTTTCCTCATGCCAGAGAAATTGATTCATTTGACAACTTACTTCAAAGATGTGGACACAAAAACCCAGCTATCTGCAAGGCAGATACTGCAAGCCTTGGGGTTCATGGCCTCCTGCATTCTTCTAATTCCATATGCAAGGCTGCATATGAGGAAATTACAATGGTATCTCAAAAGCCTATGGTTTCAACATTCACAGGATCTAGAAGCAAGGATTCCTATCATACCTTGCCTATGCCTAGAGTTCCTTTGGTGGACAGAGGCCTGCCACCAAAACAGGGGACTACCATTCACATTACCCCATGCCACCCAAATCTTAACAACAGATGCATCAGACTATGCATGGGGGGCTCACCTGGCAGGGAAGTGCATTCAGGGCAAATGGAACCCAAGTCAAATGCACCTGCACATAAATCAAAAGGAAATGTTAGCTGTACAGAATGCTCTGACAGCCTTCAAGGACCACATTCTTCTAGGACAACTAATGGTAAAGATGGACAACCACCACTGTCATGTGGTACATAAACAAGCAGGGGGGTGCACATTCTTACCCCCTCTGCAGACTAGCCATGGCATTGTGGAACACAGCCTTGAGCTACCAAGTGAATCTACAAGCTCAATTCCTGCCAAGAAAACTAAATACACTGGCAGATGGACTAAGCAAAAACCTCATGGACCCACACGAATGGAAACTGGAACCAAGGATTTTCAACATGTTGACAAGCAAATGGGGGAGCCCAGATATAGATCTGTTTACCTCCCCCCATAACCATCAGCTGGACAAATTTTGCATAAGGATTCCCCACAAGCTAGCTTAGAAAGTGGATGCTGTATCCTTCAGCTGGAAAAACCTGTCAGTTTATGCCTTTTCTCCTCTGCCTCTGCTCTCCAAGGTACTACTAAAGATCAAACAGGACAAGCCAAGGACAATTTTAATTGCACCAGACTGGCCTCACTAACACTTGTACCCACTCTTGTGCAGCGTGTCATGCTTGGCTTCATGGCACCTGCCTCAGACTCCTTTCCTGTTGTCTCAGCAAGGGAACAAGATTCTGCACCCTCAGCTGCAAATCCTGAACCTAGCAGCCTGGCTAATTACCTAATCTCTCCTTTACCATCCCTCAGTAAATCAATGATGGATATCATTTTAGAGGCAAGGAGGCCTAGTACTAGAAAATCTTATGCTGCAAAATGGAAAAGATTCTGTGCCTGGAACAAATCTAAAGGAATGAACGCAGCAGTGCCAAATTTACCTCATATTCTACAATACTTGACTGAGATGCTTCATAAGGGCTTGTCTTTTTCCTCCATCAAAACTCATGCCTCAGCCATTTCAGCTCATTACAGCACAAAGCCTCCCCTCTTCTCTCACCCACTGCTCAAGCAGTCCTTCAGAGGGTCCAAAAATTTAAGGCCACCCAGGAGAGTTCCAACTCCAGCCTGGGATCTTAACTTTGTCTTGGAGAAACTCACTCTTCCTCCTTTCAAGCCAGCTGCTACTGCAGATTTAAAATTTCTTTCCTGGAAAACAGCTTTCCTTTTAGAAATCACTTCTGCAAGAAGGGTTTCTGAATTACAGGCCCTTATGGCAGTGGAACCTTTCATCATCTTTCATGTGGACAGGGTGTCCCTCAGAACCAATCCCTCCTTCATGCCCAAGGTGGTATCCAGTGTGGCTCTTAATCAGTCCATTCATTTGCCTATCTTCTTTCCTAACCCACAGAACAAAGGGGACCGAATACTGCACTCTTTAGATGTGCACAGACAGCTTAGATTCTACTTGGATAAGACTAAACCTCAAAGGAAATCTGAACAACTGCTGGTGGCATTTGCTGCGGGGACAGAGGGAAAAGCTATTTGAAAACAAACCATTTCAAAATGGATAGGCCACTGCATTTATTTCTGCTATAAGCACCATGGAAAACCTATCCCACAGAGCATCAGACCCCATTCAACCAGGGCTGCATCTACCTCTACAGCCTTTCTCAGGGGTGCCCCTACTAGGGACATCCTAGAAGCTGCTACCTGGAGTTCTGTACATACTTTCACCAAGCATTATAATTTGCCAATTTTCTCTAAATCCAGAGCTGGTTTTGCCACTGCAGTCTTGCAGGGCCTTATAGCTTGTCCTAATTCTATTTAAATTCCACCTCCCAACCTTAGCTTTGGGAATCTACCCAAATGTAATGACTGCAACAGTGAAACATGAAGAACATAGTACAGTTGTGTACACTTACCATAAATGTAGATGTTTGAGTGTATTCACTGTTGCAGTCCTGGTTACCCTCCCTTCAGCTCCCTTTCTTATTTTGGCTATACCTCTACTCTCACTCACTATGCTCTAAAAGCTTTTTGGTGTATTTGCTTTTTTGTTGGAGGTATATCCTTGTATTTATAGATTTTATTGCTTCCCATTAGGGGGGCACCTGACATCTGGGGCAAGAAAAACTGATGTAATGGCATTGGCTGCATGTTTTATACCCCTGACGACCTGACATCATGGAAGAAGGGACAGCAACTGACGCAGAACCCAAGACTTTGTTAATCAGGCCAACTGAGGGCTACTGCAAGCAGATAACCCAAATGTAATGACTGCAACAGTAATTACACTTGAACATCTACATTTATGGTAAGTGCACACAACTGTACTTTCTTCCACCTGCAAAGAACAAGGGCTTAATTAGATCAGCCTACGGACACTAGAAACTTCCAATATACAGGCTGTCAACAATGCATTCCAGTATTTGCTTTCCTTCCACAGTTCTTGTCAAATAATTCTTTGTAGTAGACTCTGATTACATTTTATAATCTGTTACAAAGCTCATGACCAAATCACACTCAAAGAAATGTCATGTCCTTACATGTTTTTTAGTATTCAAAAGAGAAAATGTCACACTTTCCCAGGACATGGGAAACGTACATTTTGCAGACCAAATTTGTAACTAGTAGTAATGTGAACACGAACGTGAATGATGAAATGTGTTACTAGTAGTAATGTGAACGCGAATGTGTATAATGAAATGTATTACTAATAGTAATGTGAATGTGAATGACGAAATGTGTTACTAGTAGTAATGTGAACATGAAAGGGAATGATGAAATGTGTTACTAGAAGTAATGTGAACGTGAATGTGAATGTATTACTAGTAGTAATGTGAATGATGAAATGTGTTACTAGTAGTAATGTGAACGTGAATGTGAATGTAGTACTAGTAGTAATGTGAATGATGAAATGTGTTACTAGTAGTAATGTGAACGTGAATGTGAATGTATTACTAGTAGTAATGTGAATGATGAAATGTGTTACTGGTAGTAATGTGAACGTGAATGTGAATGTATTACTAGTAGTAATGTGAATGATGAAATGTGTTACTAGTCTTCTTCTTTCAGCTTTTCCTGGTTAGGGGTCACCACAGCAGATCACTTGTTTACTCATGATTAGCAGTGGAGTTTTATGGTGTCAAGTTGCCAGCCCAGCACCCAACCTTCCACAGATGGCACACACACACACACACACACACACACACACACACACACACACACACACACACACACACACACACACACACACCTACGGCCAATCTAGAGTGTCCAGTCCACCTACAGCAAGTCTTTGGGAGGAAACCGGAGGACCCAGAGGAAACCCACAAGATGGGCATGCAGACTCTGCACCCCAGCCAAGGATCAAACCAGAAAACCTCTTGCTGTGAGGCAGCAATGCTAAGAGCTGCACCACCGCTGTCGCCCTATGAAATGTGTTACTAGTAGTGATGTAAAAGTAAATGTGAATGATGAAATGTGTTACTAGTAGTAATGTGCACATGAAAGTGAATGATGAAACATGTTACTAGTTGTAATGTGAGCGTGAATGTAAATGATGAAATGTATTACTAGTAGTAATGTAAAAGTGAATGTGAATGATGAAATGTGTTACTAGTAGTAATGTGAACATGAAAGTGAATGATGAAATGTGTTACTAGTAGTAATGTGAAATGATGAAATGTGTTACTAGTAGTAATGTGAACATGAAAGTGAATGATGAAATGTGTTACTAGTAGTAATGTGAGCATAAATGTAAATGATGAAATGTGTTACTAGTAGTAATGTGCACATGAAAGTGAATGATGAAACATGTTACTAGTTGTAATGTGAGCGTGAATGTAAATGATGAAATGTATTACTAGTAGTAAAAGTGAATGTGAATGATGAAATGTGTTACTAGTAATAATGTGAACATGAAAGGGAATGATGAAATGTGTTACTAGTAGTAATGTGAACATGAAAGTGAATGATGAAATGTGTTACTAGTAGTAATGTGAACATGAATGTAAATGATGAAATGTGTTACTAGTAGTAATGTGAACATGAATGTAAATGATGAAACATGTTACTAGTTGTAATGTGAGCGTGAATGTAAATGATGAAATGTATTACTAGTAGTAAAAGTGAATGTGAATGATGAAATGTGTTACTAGTAATAATGTGAACATGAAAGGGAATAATGAAATGTGTTACTAGTAGTAATGTGAACATGAATGTAAATGATGAAATGTGTTACTAGTAGTAACATGAACATGAAACTGAATGATGAAATGTGTTACTAGTAGTAATGTGAACATGAATGTAAATGATGAAATGTGTTACTAGTTGTAATGTGAACGTGAATGTAAATGATGAAATGTATTACTAGTAGTAATGTAAAAGTGAATGTAAATGATGAAATGTGTTACTAGTTGTAATGTGAGCGTGAATGTAAATGATGAAATGTATTACTAGTAGTAATGTAAAAGTGAATGTAAATGATGAAATGTGTTACTGGTAGTAATGTAAAAGTGAATGTGAATGATGAAATGTGTTACTAGTAGTAATGTGAACATGAAAGTGAATGATGAAATGTGTTACTAGTAGTAATGTAAAAGTGAATGTAAATGATGAAATGTGTTACTAGTAGTAATGTGAACATGAAAGTGAATGATGAAATGTGTTACTAGTAGTAATGTGAACATGAAAGTGAATGATGAAATGTGTTACTAGTAGTAATGTGAACATGAAAGTGAATGATGAAATGTGTTACTAGTAGTAATGTGAACATGAAAGTGAATGATGAAATGTGTTACTAGTAGTAATGTGAACATGAAAGTGAATGATGAAATGTGTTACTAGTAGTAATGTGAACATGAAAGTGAATGATGAAATGTGTTACTAGTAGTAATGTGAACATGAAAGTGAATGATGAAATGTGTTACTAGTAGTAATGTGAACATGAAAGTGAATGATGAAATGTGTTACTAGTAGTAATGTGAACATGAAAGTGAATGATGAAATGTGTTACTAGTAGTAATGTGAACATGAAAGTGAATGATGAAATGTGTTACTAGTAGTAATGTGAACATGAAAGTGAATGATGAAATGTGTTACTAGTAGTAATGTGAACATGAAAGTGAATGATGAAATGTGTTACTAGTAGTAATGTGAGCATAAATGTAAATGATGAAATGTGTTACTAGTAGTAATGTGCACATGAAAGTGAATGATGAAACATGTTACTAGTTGTAATGTGAGCGTGAATGTAAATGATGAAATGTATTACTAGTAGTAATGTAAAAGTGAATGTGAATGATGAAATGTGTTACTAGTAGTAATGTGAACATGAAAGTGAATGATGAAATGTGTTACTAGTAGTAATGTGAACGCGAGTGTCAATGATGAAATGTGTTACTAGTAGTAATGTGAACGCGAGTGTCAATGATGAAATGTGTTACTAGTAGTAATGTGAGCATAAATGTAAATGATGAAATGTGTTACTAGTAGTAATGTGAACATGAATGTAAATGATGAAATGTGTTACTAGTTGTAATGTGAGCGTGAATGTAAATGATGAAATGTGTTACTAGTAGTAATGTAAAAGTGAATGTAAATGATGAAATGTGTTACTGGTAGTAATGTGAACATGAATGTAAATGATGAAATGTGTTACTAGTTGTAATGTGAACATGAAAGTGAATGATGAAATGTGTTACTAGTAGTAATGTGAACGTGAGTGTCAATGATGAAATGTGTTACTAGTAGTAATGTGAACATGAAAGTGAATTCTGGCACTTCTCTGAGCTTTTTTTTTTTTAATACACCAGATAAACTGATCAGCCATATGCAAAAAAAAACTTAATATTATCAAATGTTTATGTAATGTGTCCTTTAACAAGCTAAGATATGCAAATTAAACTTTATAAAACAGCAAACAACTCTGTAATAAAATAATTTATATGATGTCAATACAGCATACTACTAAACTTGGTGTATTACTGAAATAGTAGTGAAAATGTGGCACAGATGGCAAAATCAGGACAGAAAAAATAACTTACGATGAACTGTGATTTTCAAGTAATCTTTTTCCCTAGATGCTTTCTCCTCTCCTGCCAAGATAACCATCAGTCCTCTTCCAAATGAACTTGAACCCAGCACACTCCCTAGCAGTAGGGAAAGCATTGATGTGGGAGGTATCATTCAGACCTACTGGTGAACCCTTAAGAGGGACTATCATCCTACTGGATATCAAAGAGTTTATGCTGTCTTTAAAACCCCAGCCACTAAGTCCATTTTTTTGTATAAGGCCCTTATTATACCTTCAGTTCACTTGATGGTATCATGGGTACTTGCGCCACCACACGAACCGCCTATGAATATGAAAGAGAATGGAATGTGTCTAAAGGAATAAGGGGGAGGGGCAGGTGATTTCACTTTCAACTATGCATCTGATTGGTATAAGTAAATGGATTTAAACTGGCAATTTTAAATGTATTTGTATGTGATGAAGTTCATGGGGGAACGGTATAGTGCACGAAAGCGCTAATGTTTTATTTAATGTTTTGATGATTTTATTTGTATGATGCACTAAATAAAATTGCTTTAAAAAGGCACTCACAAGGCACACTTCTTCAGCGATAGCATTGTTTGCATTAACATGAACCACCTATGCCTCACTGTTTGTGAGTGCTTCTCCACACACACACACACACACACACACACACACACACACACACACACACACACACACACACACACACACGTTATAATCAACCTATTGGATTGCCACACCCACATCTTCCCTTAACTTGCCCCTGCTCTATATCCACCCTGAACCACTATCAGGTGATAGTCCCTGGTCATCTATACTTGCCTCTACAAGATAACCTAACATCCTTCCCAAACAGGATGAGCACACTGAATGTCATTACCTGCACCAGGTGCCTGGCACTATTCGTACTCCAGGCTCTCGGTCTGTAATTAGTATGTTATTCTTCTATGCCACCAGTGCAGGCTTAACTTTATGTAATCTTACCTTAACACATCTTTGCTACTTATCAGCACTGATTAAATGTTTTTTTCTAATTCCTCATTTAAGACATTCTTAACTTCCTTCTTATTCTGCATATGTTTAAAGAAAAAATGCATGGCAAAAGAAAAACCAGTAAAAATAAGTAATGATAATGAAGCACAGTAGTCAGTTATGCCAGTGTGTCCTCGCTGGACAGAAAAATGTGTTTTTTATAATACAAATATTTTAAAACACATTGCAGTATTCCTTGATCCCCATGAAAAATACTTTGGAAATCAGAGAGAGAAAAAATAGAGAAAGATCCTTTTTCAGAATTGGGGAACAGGAGTGCTTCACCACCATATCATGCTGAAGAAGCTCTGGCAATTTAATTTCTTTCCTTTACATGAATATGTAACCAGGTAAAGGAACCTACACATAAGCCTAAGTTGTTTAGCAGAATGAATTGTTGCACTCTAGTAGTCATAAAACCTTTGGAGTCTGTGACTAATGGGAATTAAACAGGCTTCATCTCAGAAGCTGACCTACACTTCATCATGTAGAACAGATATAGCCTGAGGTTGACAGTAACAGATTGTTTAGAATGTTAGCAGCAGAGTGCTACAAGCTGTGTTATGATTTCTGGAGCAGAATATATACTTTTCTTTATCTGTGCTATATGCATGTTGCAGAAGAAATGAGGCAGTATATAAAAATACATTAATAAAAAGAAATAATAAAGGAAAAATAATGTCAAATATATTTTATGACCAGGTACTCTGGTTTAAACTGGTTGAATTGTTATTAAATTGTCTCAGACATCTTTTCCATGCACAAAGACTACACGATCATTCTGAAAGTTCTCAGTAACTAGTACATTAAGTCATTTATACCTTTGTTAACAGAGCTTTCAGGATATTACTTAACACCTCTCACGTGCTGACATGACCATATGAAGAAATGAAACTTCTAATAACCATGACACATATATGTTTTACATGGGATAATATATTTTAGCATTCTATCCCATGCCTACACTGAAAAGTTGTTAAATTAAACCACGACTATTTGGGGATTTTACATCAGAGTTCTCATATGTATAAAGTAAATGGATTGATTTACTATATTAACATCTAATGTACAATAGGCTTAATTTTAAAACAATCTGCACACACAGCAAGATGCTATATCTTCATGAACCATCTCTAGTTGTGTGTCATTATATGAAGTATATTTTGAAATGTTAGAACGGTTTATTTTATTTTAAATTTGTTAGCGAAGGTAGATCACCAATCCCAGTGAACCTATTTCAGTCTCAGCTTAGATAAATATAACAGGTACATGACATTATATAGACAGTGAATGACAAAATGCAAAATATATAAATATATTGCATGCAAACTGAGTATCAGAGATGGCTTAAGGGCATTAAGGCAACAGATGCATGACATTATACAGAGAGTGACTGACACAATGCAGTATATACATGCAGTATATACAGTGTAAACCAGAAATGGCACGCTGAAAGAATCAAAATGAAAAGTAGGCTCAGAGCAAGGTGTGTAGAGGGCAGGCAGAGGCTACGTTACATGATCAGAGACACGGCAGTCACATTTTCCTACAGTCTTAAAATGCACTTTTATTTCTAATCAGAAAATGATGCAAGAAAAATGATCTTTAAGAAAAGAAAGGAGAGATTGCCACAATTTCGGACAAAGAACTAAGGGTACTTTTCTGATAACGGGGCAGCAGTTGCCACCAGACATAAATGTTGCCACAAAATATACATGGAAAAGTACCACAAATTTTAGCATAATTACATGTGCACATTTTCAACACATGCTCCTATTTTTCAAAGGTGTTTGTCCCCATTTTCAGTTAACATCCAGATGTTGCCATTTTTCAAAGGTGTTTATCCCCATTTTCAGTTCACATCCAGTTGTTGCTATTTTTCAAAGCCCTTTGTCCCCATTTTCAGTGTGTGCAGGTTGACAGATATGCCTCATAGCATTAAAAATGTTAACACACTGACCCTTAAAAATCAGCACATGGTCGGCAAGAGGATCACTTCTTTAGTTTTTCAGAATATAACGTCTGTGATTTATAACCTATTTATGAAGTAACAGGGAATCTTTCTAAAACTGTCTGTATAAGCAGCACTGACTTGGGAGAAAATCATTGACAGTGCAAGAACAAAGGCAAAATTAAAAGCAGAATACAACATCAAAATAAGCAGCAGTGACAAAGAAGCAGGACTGACTTCACATGAAGTGCACATTTGGCCTACTGCCCCTTAACAGTTTGTCCCCATCTTCAGTTCACATTTTCAACACATCTTCCTATTTTTCAAACTCCTTTGTCCCCATTGTCAGTGTATACATGTTGACGCAAATGCCTCACACCAAAAATGTTAACACAGTCACCCTTAAAAATCAGCAGATGCTCGGAAAGGGGAATACTTCTTGTTTTTTTTTCACAATATAACGTCTGTGATTTAACCCCTGTTTATGAAGTAACAGAAAATCTTTCTAAAACTGTCTGTATAACCACCACTGACTTGGGAGGAAATCAGTAACACTCCGAGAACAAAGCCAAAATTAAAACCAGAATACAACAACCACATAAGCAGCAGTGACTTGTGACGAACAATCAGTATTGCTCTGAGTACAAAGCTAAAAGAAAAAACACAACTGTGAAATAAGCAGTACTAACATGTGAGAAAATCAACAGTACTCTGACAACAAAGACAAAATGAAAACCAGAAAAAAATAAGCTGCTACCCTGTTAACGGAAAAGTACCGGACTAAGAAAGCATAGTCCATACAGTTGACAAATGTGAAATACAAATGAAAATAAACAGTGGGGAAATTTGGACAATGATGCCCTGTGCATGATTCTGAAACAAACTAGTGGTGTGACAGCCCAGTAAAAGGAGTCCATTAATAATTCATGGAGAATTTTTGTTCAATTATGTTTGTTTCTTTGTTTTTTAACTGAGTGGGAGGGTCCTAGGACTCTAATTGGGCATGACCTGGGCTAGAGTCATAAGCAAGTAATATATACATAGAATCAATCAGACAAAGTTGCTGTTCCACCGATCAGACTAAACTCAGTTGCCAAGTATAATATACAACCACACCATAGGAAAATTCAAAATGTGGTAAATCACGTATGGGTAAAAGTAACAACACACAATGGAGCTGAAAACCTCACAATGCATGATGGCGGGCCAGATTCATTCAAACCTACACTAACCCCAGGATTCATGAAGCTTGTGCCAGGCACAGGCGTAGCGTAGGCGGTATAATGCCAAATATGGCCGCCAAGCCATTCAGGTACGATCCAATTCCACGAGCACTACCAGCAGAAATGCGCAGCCCTCGGCTCAGGTATGCTAATCACCCATGCAAAGTACTGCACCATGCAAATGAAGGTACACAGCGATTCATTAAGTGGTGCAGGCATAGTGTAAGCCCACAGAAATGTAAACCAAAAAAATGGTTTACATTTTTCCTAACAGAAAATCGGAGCTTTGAAAGAGGACCAGACTCATGTATTACAAAGTTAACATATGCCAATGGCTAAATATACAGCCAATGGCATAAGAAAAGATGCACAACACCTAAAAAACAGCATTTAATGTCATGTCCACAGTAACACAAAGAACAATCGCAGGGCATGTGTGCGCAAATGGGAACACAAGGAAAATATATACAAATGTCATAAAATCGCAATGTAATACAAATCATGATTTCACCATAATACTCAGTGGTATGCATGGTACACCACAACCAAGCTGCAAGGGTTGCTAAGACTCTGTGACAGTGTTCGGTGCGGTAACTAAGAATTAGTAGTCAATGCTATGCAAATGAGGCAAGTAATAGTGAATCGCAAACGTCCCGCTGGACTAAGGATGTATCATACGGTGCAGCGCTACAACACTGAGGAGTGGTTTGGAGGTATACATGACATCAGCAGTGGAGTGTGCCACCGTAGCTGTAAGCACATTGGAGCAATGCAAATCCGGCCTGCCCATTGCTAAGCAAAGCCGCAGGATAGGGGTGGGTATGTAGGTATAGCATTGTTTAGCTGAGAGCACATATGGTGCTCGAAAGCACATGTGTACGTGCATGAAAAAATGCCCAAAACCCGGTAAGCGGACGCACGCACCGCACACCATAGCTCAAACAAGAAGGTTAGGGGAAGAAAATAAGGAAATGCCGCAGTAGGGTAATTGGAGTACAACTGAGCAATTAACACCTATTAACTCACAATGGGCAGTCGACGGCAGCTAACAAGTCTGCTCGCAGCAACCTGCAGAACAAGATAGGGGAGGTGTCGGACTGCAAAGAAAAGAGAACTGTCATAGCAGAGCAAACCTGCAGTAGATCTGCCATAGAACACATTTCGCAAGATAAGCCAGGTTTTGGAAAGTACAAAAGAAAGCAGGCTGCTGGATGCATGCCAGAAAATGGGAGGGGAAACATTAAGAAATGTTAAGGGAAGGGCAAGAGGTAATCCACGGCAGCTAAATGTAATTCAACACCAAAGGCACCACAATAGCAGTACCTGTGGTAAAACACATAAGATACCCTGTAGCTCCGATTGTACATACACACCCTATGACATCATCAGTGTTCACAGCACAATAGTATAAAGTGTGAAGGCACCTCACACACCTGTGTATTCCCAAACACTGCACCATCGGTGTAAACAGATGGGGAACTTTTACAATGTACATGTTGGGAGCTGCCATAGCTGTGATTCATCACCATGTGTTAGAGACTGAAGGTGTTGTGGAGGATGATGCTGACAACCACCACAGGCCCCTGAGGAGGAGAAGAGTGTTCAGACCAAGGGTAACCTACCAGGGGCTACATGATCTGGAGATAGTAGAGCATTACAGGATGGACAGGGACATCTTACAGCAAATAGTTGAGCTGTACCGGCCATGCCTGAGATCCAGAAACAAAAGAGGGGAACCCATCACAGTGGACATGAAGGTATGTGTAAGCATGTGAATACTAGCCACAGGTACCTTTCAAAGGCCAATTGGAGATATAATGGGGATCTCACAGGCATCAGCATCCAGGGTACTACACCAGTTCCTGGATGCCATGTTACCACATGCCAATGAGCATATATACTTCCCTCGAAATCAGGAGGAGTTGGCCAGCAATATGCGTCTCTTCCACCATGTGGCACACTACCCAGATGTACTGGGTGCGATAGACTGCACTCACATACATATCAAGTCACCACCCGGTGAGCATGGTAGGCGCTACATAAACCACAAGGGATACCACTCCATCAACTGCCAGGTCGTGTGCAATGCCCAGGGCATTATCATGGATGTGTGTGCTGGCAGCCCTGGAAGCTACCATGACTCCCACATCTGGCATGCCTCACAGCTGTATCAGGTATTTCTCAGAGGGGACATCCCACATGGCCACCTTGTGGGGGATGCTGGCTATGCACTGGAGCCGTGGATGATGACTCCCATCAGAAATGCACACACACCCATGCAAGAATGTCATAATGAGGCACACGCACAAACCAGAATCATCATAGAGCATGTGTTTGGGATGCTGAAATCACGGTTCCGTTGCTTGGACATATCTGGTGGAGCCTTGCAGTACTCTCTAGGCACATGTGCCCACATCTTCATAGTATGTGCCATGCTACATAATATGCTCCTGCGGAAACAGCTGCAGCAGGGACATAATGGTAAAGGCCCTCACATCCCACCACAATGCCAAGGCCATCACAGGCACAGAGGGATTCAGACCATGAACACCCTGTGCCAGCCCCAGTAGGCAGATGGAGGCGTGCCCAATATGCCCACTCCTTGGCAAAGAGGGAACGTATAGCACATACACTGACAGTGTAGGCCCCCATGGACTGACACACCTCTCCACCTGCACACACAGTAAACTGGATGGCAGACACACATGACCACCTGTAAATTGTAATGTGTAGGTGGCCTACTGTGTAAATCCTACATAGGCAGCCCTCAACCACTGCACACACAACAGCTATTGGAACAAGGAATGTCAACACCTGAACAGTACACGCACCTAACAGCATATGTTGATACTGTATGTATAGGTTCCTAGGTACATCGGTAGGTACATGCCCGATTGTCAGAGGCCATTCATCAACCGAGGCAAACAGTGTCTGCTGTCGCCACCACATCGATTAACCAACTGTCCCTCAGTGGAGCAGAGCCAATTGTGAGATCCATGTGTGTAATCACTGTTCCCCACACACTCTGCATGGATTCCCTGGTGTGTTAATGAGGGGCTCCATATAATGTAATCAGGGATGTAGTGGCAAAGCATAGGGCGTACCCATGACAGGTATCTGTCACCCCAGCATGCTCCACCTATGGTTGTGTGAAGGTGTAGCACATTATAGTGTGTGGCTCACTGTGACATACATTCCCAATGCTGGAGCACATCCATTAAACATCACCTGGACATACCATTAATAGGTCTCATCCATATGTAAACTAACTGAGTTACACATTTGATTGCAGTATGGAGTAACAGCCATAGTACAGTCCACATACAAAACACCATAACACGTGTACAAATCCCAGATGCCCAAGTGGTAAATGCACTGACTGTCGTGCATGTTCCTGGTTCCACGTCCTGCAAGGGACGTTACGTAATCCCGAAGGCACGAATAATGGATGTTGGATGCAGGTCATCAGATCAGGTTTAGCACGTTAGCAGGATTATGAGTTGGCAAGTGCTGGTAAGCGTAGTTTAAACATGACTATATGGATAAGCGAGAAACAGGGCTAAGCTTTGCTGAATATCGTGCAAATCACGGTCAACGATGTCCAGAACAGGTGAAACTAGCATTATTCACCCCTGTACTAATAGTGCCTGCTCTGAAGGGTAAAACGACCACTGCCAGGAGTAGAACACGCAATTGTGTACACAATCACCTAACACTAAGCTACCCGAGATGTACCAACGGCAGGTGTGTATTGTGACAGGTTAAAACACAAACGTGTGGAGTCCAGGAAACAGTATACACCGCCATGTACACAATGAAAGGTGCTCTCTCTCTCTCTCTCTCCCTACATATATATATATATATATATATATATATATATATATATATATATATATAATAGAGATAGAAAGGGTGATAGAGAGATATATGTTGATATATACGGATTCACCTATATCTGCAAATATATAGATAGGTCAACGACATGTACACAATCATGGAGGTACAAATAAATAGGATACTGCCAACTATCGAATGTGTCACATACCAACACACATAATCACTAGGCTTAAAGACCAAAAGACCACAGTACCGGAACACTAGAACTGCGTGTAATATTATCACGATGTTAAGGGACATTTAGTTATCGCTGCCAGTGCTGCGGTCCAGGTAGGTACTGTGTTCAACTGTGTTTGTGATTGCTGTAGTCTGTGTATGTGTGTGTTGAGGGTGCCGTGTGCATTTCTATGGGACTGTAATGTGTGTGTGTGTTTGCATCGTGTGTCTGTTAGTGCTAACTCGGAGGTAGATCATTATGGTAGGTGTGGTCATAGCTGGCCATAGAGATACAGTTTCCACCTGTCCCACTTTAAGAGGGACAGCCCCTCCCTGGGCAGTTGTGTCCTGACAAAAAATATTAAAAAGGGCAAATGTCCTAGATTGTAGGACATAATTAACATAATTATGTCCCATATATTATGTAATAGTTGCATTAAATAGTTATTCCTGTATCTAAAATACATAACTGTTACATGAAACATGATAAGTAGCTAAAGTGCTACAAGAATAAGTATGTATTTAGGATAAAAGTATGTTCTGTCCTGTGTACTGATCGTGGGTATGTGTCGGCCTGTAAACACCGATGTGTGTCCTACAAATGTCCCACTATGGCCATTTGAAAAGGTGGCAACCCATGCCAAAGAGGTTCAGTCACCAACACAACTGCAATGAGTGCAAATATCTGTGACAGAAATACACGAGACAGCTGTCATTTAGTAACATTAGTAACATTCCCTTACATATCGATGTATTTCCAGAGGTATTGAAGTATCAACCTCACCTGCATGCTATATAGAAACCAATTAACAATGGCTCAATGTATAAGCCCGTAACAACCATAGTTTCAGTCTACTAAATGATAGGTCTTCAATTAGGGAAGGAGCCCACACACATATATGGAATATGTAGAAATGCAGTCCCCACAAACTTGTATATGCTATGTACACCCACCTACATCTCCCCCACACCTGAAACAATTGCAATACAGACTGTAATAACATCACAAACATCCACTCACTCAATTACATCTGCAGAAGCATTAACATACCTTGTGAGAGACACATAATGGCGCCATGTGAAATTGTAGCTGTTGTATAATGGAACAGATGGTGATGTTACAGGTTTTGTTTGCAATAGTCCCTTATCAGACGGTTGAGATGACAGGTACACTCACATGTAGAACCACATACTCTAGCCATCACACACAATCCATGGGGGACATGAATTCAAAATATCCGTGTCTCTCCAAATAGCAGTTGCAATTCCACACAACAAAACACATACAGGCCGTCTTCCCGAAGGTAGGGCAAAAGGGCAACGCCCAAGTGGAGAATTCAATTATGCCCCACTGTTGCCACGTAATTGGTGAATGGGGTAGCTGCACAGCTGATGTGCATGTAATAATTTACTCAGGAACACCAATTGGTGGCAGGATACCACATGTTACAGGTATCGACGTATATAAGGATGCCTTGCCATACATTCAAACTGTATGCTCATACCATAGAACCATTTAAACAGTAAAGGTGTAAGAGGGATATTTACGAAGACTACGCTAACAAGTTATGTAGAACACTCAGTATGTTAGTGTATGTAGAACCTGTTTTGTATTAATTAAAGTGTACGCAATGCATAAAGTGGGAAAAGGTATTATGTAGTGATGTCTTGTTGAGCATAGTAACGCTTGTAGAAATTGTGTGTCCCGCTGTGGGCCACAAGGTAAACATCTCATACACCACAAGGGATGCTACATGAGGGCTTTAAACACAACAATTCCACACCACCCACCGTCAGTGGTAGGGTTTGTCCAACAAGTACGTGCCATAGCAGGGGATAGTATATGTTGATATACTGTCACAGTAGGCATGTGTATGGGCATATAATGAGAATAACATGCCTAAGGTGGTCCTGCTGTGCAAGTATGCTTTGCATTATGGGATAATGTTTAAAATATGTGTAATGTACAGTATTGTAGGTAGATATGTCAGATATTTTACACAGCATAACTGTTATATCATGCAAACAAAAGGTAGCGTCTATTGGCATGTACAATACACAATAACAGGATACATATGGCTTGTAGTCACGGGACACTGTAACATCATGATAGCTAATTGAAATGGAAGAGCTACTCAATTATCCATGCACAAAGGACATGTAATAACTTCACAGGTTCATAGTGAGGTACTATGCTGTCTGGCCAAGTCCATGTGTAAGCCCAACTACAGTGTTTTCACCAGTGGCACCTCCCTAGGGTAGTGTCCTGTCTGTGAACAGCAGAGCCATGTGTTACCTGCACCTATGTACAGTACAGCCACTGCAGTGATCCCTGGCATACATGTGTGTCTCCCATCCACCCATCGAGGCATCTCATGAAGAGTGCTAGTGAGTATCCCTACTTGATGTACATAGGAATCATGTTCCAAAGCATGGTGAGTGTCTGGTTCAGGAATGTATCCCTCAAGCACGTCCCACTCATCGTTGCGTTTGTGCACATATCCATGAGCATGTTGCTCTCAGTGGCTTTTGCTTATGTTGCTTATGTGGAGTATATCCATAAATATTGTTGTGGACATGGGCCCTGTATGTTCAGCAGAGGTCACCCCTGAGTATGCAGTATGCAAATGTGTACAGTCCTGGTGTCTGTAGTTGTGCCGCATACGTTATCGTTCGGAGGTCAATAATCCTCATGGTGTGTTAATGTTGTGGTATGTAAAGCCGTTGCTGTTCTGTAAGGTACACCCCAAAAGGGGTGTTGTACCCTTGAACGTGTGTCATACGTCAGGAGTATAGAGGTACAATGGGTGCCTTTGTTCCAGCTACAAACCCATTACAGATAAGGGTGGCCACGCAGAAGGATATCCACGCCACATTGGCAAAATGGTTATCAAAGGAGTGGGTGCTATATATGTGTGTACTAAGATCCCGTATAATGTCACATGTATGTAGGGGACTACCACCTATGTGATAGTCAGTGGGTGATTGGTGTAATCCAAAGGGGATGTCTATGCACCTTGTGTCATGCAGCTTGAGGCCATGTTATCGACACCAGGTATCTGTCACAGTGACACCCTTATGGAGGGTGTCTGTATCAGCTGGTGGATCAATCATGGCTCCTTGTTTGCAGTTGTCTGGAAACCTATTCAGGGAAAGTCCCTCTGTGCTAGCCTGTACCTCAGGGAAGCATATACCGAACATGAGGGGCCCTATGACTGAGGACTGTGGTACGCCAAGTGTAACTGAATTACAGTAGGTACTATGGTATGCTACCCTCATTGTGTGGGTCCTGTCCGTGAGCCACTTTGCATAACATCCCGAGATGTAGGGGTCGATGTGCAGGTGGATGTGTATGTTGTCAATACCAGAATGGAGAACGGTGCTGAAAGCCAATGAGAGGACAATGTAGGCTGTGTTGACCCCCTTACCGTCATCAACTACCCTGGTAACTGTATCAAAGGAGTCCACCAGGTGTAGGAGCCATGGTCTGGCTCTAACAAATCCAACCTGGGTGGCATCAAAGATCTGGAGCCCACCAATGTCTCTGTGAATGACTTCCATGATGATGTGCCCCATAGCCTTGCAGAACAATTCAGTCAGGCGTATGTATAGGGCAATAGTCCCTCTGGTTCATTGTGGCGCCACCTGTGTGGAGTGTGATAACTGTTGCTGTGCACCATTCAGGAGCCACAATGTCTGATACAAGGCTATTAGTGAATCTGGTGGCCAAGTGGGGAGCCATGTTCTGAGGTTTGTGTAAATCGCAGCCTGGGATGTTAGACGGTCACATGGAGTCTGTGTTCCAGGCCTTAGAGAGTGCAGGTTGGAACTGCATAACTGTGACCGCAGGGACTCTGCATTGTTCCTGTATGGATTTTGGCCCTGTAGGGAGTGAGAGGGTGTAAAGTTAGCATTGAACCTATCTGCCAGGATGTTGACAATATCAGTCGGTTCTGTAATGTTCCTACCTAACCGTCGTATGTCAGAGCAGATGTGGGTATTGCCATCGAGTACTGACATACCTCCATAATGCTTTGTGGTAGTCCTTGGAATGTGTCGCAGTAATGTTTATGTAGCTAGCTTTGGAGGATGTGATAAGGGATCCCGGATTCCTACTGAAGCTGACCAGTGAGCTACCCCACCCATGGGATTGTACTCCACTTTGCAACAGCCTCCACCTTTTGTTGTACATTATGTCCATGGAACTGGATCCCCAGAGTGGCGTCCGATATCTGGTGGGTACCATCATGGCTCTGTTTGGGATAGCATAATCCATGCAGTCGTGTAAGTGCTAATGAAGTGCACTGGTGTATGTTTCAGCATTTGTAAGTACATTGTCCATCTGCACGGGTGTCATGACATTTACTACCGCTGTCATAAGATGTCTGAAGTAGGCCTTGTAGAAATCTTGTACTGTGTATTCCATGAAGGGTGTGGTGCCGGGATGTGGATAACAAGGGTGATCCGCATATGTTCGGAAACTACCAATGAGGGGATAACCCCAGGTATGGAACACCAGTCACATGTTGGTAATGTCCATGTCTAGGATATTGTTGGTCTTGGTGGTGGTGTGTATGGGTTGATCCAGCCGAGTGGAGGTTATGAATCCCAAAAAGCGTTGGCCTAATGTGTCGGTACATGAGTAGGTATCCCAGTTAAGTGTGGGGTAGTGTCAGTCTCACATCAGTAGTACCTGTCTGAACCCTACTATCCAGTATACCAAGAAATGAGGGCCAGTAACTGTGGGGTATGTTGTTGAATCCGTAGCAAGTTACAATGTGTATAGCAGTTCTGGCCGCAGTTAGTTGCACGTGGATCACCTCTGATGCATTGTGCTAAGTAACCAGCCTGGAGGTGTGTACATCCTTGTGAAATATGGACACACCTCCGCCGTGGGTGTTCCTGTCCTGGTTACATGACTGAAAGGTGTGGTCTGCGTATAACCTGTCAGTGCAGGTGTGCTCTCCGGAGCCTAGAGGCAGGTCCCAGTCACTGCAGAGATATCAAAGTGGTCTATTATAAGGAGTGCCTTGCCTGAGTGCGTTAGAGATGACGATGTCAAGCATTGAGTAACATTACACCAGGTTTTGCTTGCCTGTTCCTGTTCTGGTGGTGAATGTTATTGGGAACTGTCCAAGACAGGCAGTATAGGAGCAGCAAGAGCCTTACATGTTATCTGTAATCCCAGGGCTGACAGGTGTAGGTCATCTGTGCCAAAGCATCGTGTTTTGTTGACCATGTCATTCAAAGCAGACAGATACTGGATGCCTGTGGAATGACAGCAGAAGCATAGGCAACTGTTGAAGTGAAACATTCAGTCGCTGTACAGTGGTATCAGTCTGGATGAATGCAGAATGCTTCTCAGGGCTTGGGCAATACCTTCTGGGCTACAAGACTGGAGAGCAATTGCATGTCCCTGTACATGTAGTCCAGGAAGTTACATCTCAGGGCAGTCACACTAACATGGAGAATGACAGTCACATTGTACCTGGTGAGGTGTGGGATGGGTGCATAGGTTATGTTGCAGACCCTGTTACCTGACAGCCAGATTTAAGCGACTATCGCCTTGTGTAGCCTGCTGAGTGGGACATCAGTGTGACCGCCTACAGAGTCACCTATGACGGGTGTGTTGGGTATGTTATAACACCCTATTGGCTGTAGTTGATGGGCACACATGAGTCTGTGGGCTATAAGTAATTGGTGTTGTGTTTGGTGATGGGGGCTGCCTCTGTTGCCTACACAGAGAGTATGGAGAGGTTCTGCAAATGTCGTAGTCATACTATGTGTGGTCTGCGGTGATGGAGATCTAGTGAAACTATGTGATGAGTGGGGTGTGTTGCAAATGTTTAATGTCCCCACATGAATGTCAGATTCAGTCTGGGTTGGTGAGAGCATTACCCCCAGCATAGCTACATATGTGTATCTCCCACAGGCTGTAGTGTCGCATGTTGGGAGGTGAACATTGACTGTGTACATGAGACAATTGCTCTATTTCCTCATGTTTGCCATATTCATCATATAGACAGGCAATAACACTGGTAAGTGACACTTGGACATGCCTGTATATTCAACCATGTCTCACAAGATATGTGCGGTATGTGTGTACAACAGCTGTTGTACTGTAAGCAAGCTGGAAATGTAAGGACAGACAGTGTACTTGTAAGAAATGAGTTGGAATGGGTGCTATAGTAATTAGTAGCTCATGAAGTGCTTACATGTTCTGAACAAGTGCTGAGCATGAATATGCAATACAGATAGGGTGTTGGATAATATAAACCCACTGCAACCCACAAGTGGAGACGCCAGTCATAATTGGAGGCACTGCATTATTACCCTGCTGAGTATGGTCTGCAAGTCTATGAACCTTTATCAACGTAGATGTTAGCAGTACAGATATAGATGACAGTACCGATGATTTCACACTGCATAGCATACCTGTGACAGGCCATAGGACATCATCACCCATACTGTGTTCCAGCTACAGTGAGTATACTAGATGTACATTCGTATGTCACAGGAGTGTTCTACCAGTGGCCTGTTGACAGAAGCAACACTACAAAAGATGTCTGAGTGACATGTGCATATCACACCAGTGGCAGCTACAATAAAACAGGGTTAATGTTTTGTACTCCCACCTCATTGTAGCCCATACCACACAGACAAATGGGAGACATCTGCATATGTAAGGATGTGAATGGCCATGACCTAGGAGCAATAGCTGTCTCAGTGTTGTGGACAACATACAGAATGGGCTTTGTGGGTGAGGTGCGTGACATATGTGCACAATCTGACAGCTGCTAATAGCATTGTCACCGCTAGGTGAATAACCCTGTACCCATTAACTACCACCTAGGCAGTGGTCAACATTATGGACACTGTGTTTAAGGGATGATGCTGTGCAATTCACCTCCATGAGCTGGTGATGTCTCCAGGCCTATTAGGTAGTCATACAATGCACCCATGTCATGACAGGGTGCCATCTATGAGCATGGAGATCATTGGACAGGCATACTCAGCACTCGGGTGACCAATATCGGATCACATATCACCTTTCAGGGGTATTGGCCATGCGTGGACGGGTGATACCAGCCTTCACAATCCTCACCTCCACTATGCAGCATGCTGGCTACCTTGCATAAAGACATGTGCTACACTGTGATGTTGGACATGCAACACATACATATCCTGATCTGAAAGACATACGTCATGGACAGCCACCGTCCTACTACAAGGATCGCCACATGCTGGACAGATCCCTGTGCCATACATGTTACATACTCCTGCCATACCATGCAACCCTGTCCATCAAAGCTGCACATGTCATCTCTGTCATACATGGTGAGATGACCGCATGGTAGATGTATCATTAACTGTCTGGATCAGTAATGTGGCACTGATGCACCTGGCGGTGGCAAAATGGCTGTCAGATACAGCTAGAAAACCTTGCCTGTACATGCTATAGTTGATAACCATCCCTGCGAATAACGTCCGGCTAGCCATTGTCCCATGTGTATCACATGTGCAACACAGGCGATAAGTGGCAGGATGTTGAACTGCTGTACAGTGCCGTGTAGATGTATATGGCAAAACACATGCATGTAAAGGTTTCAGTGCACATGTGTGCATTGTCACTGCTCATGTCCGTTAAGGCAATGTATGTGTTGATATGTGACATATACACAGCATCAAGGTCAACAGCATTACTGTGGACACATCCAGACATGTGCTGATAGGTAAGAACACCAGTACAGGCAAACAGACATGCCCACATCACGACAGCATTCACATGGAGTATGAGCAATGTAATGAGGTGACACACATATATGGTGATAATATCCAATGCACAACGGGTGTTACATGTGTGTGACACAAACATGTCAGTCGTGTCAGTGTCATGACAATTTGCAAAGATAACTGTTCATATGTACTAGATTTAATACAAATGTATGTGCAGCTGTATCTCTGTACATCTCTGTGATACTGTGACCTGTCTCCATCATTATGTCTTCCAGATAATGCCTCGTTCATACCTGCCAGTGTATAGCTGCCTGGAGGATGATGCCCTCATACCGTACCTCCATGATAACTATGAGGTCTTGTTCAGCCATGTGCCACAGCATGCCCAGCAACGTGACGACTTGTGGCAGGAACTTCGCAGGAGGGTTAATGATGTGGGTGGCCATAACCGCACCTACCAGCAGGTGCGCAGACACTGCACGGACCTGATACAACATGCGAAACAGTGTGCCAATGCAATCACCAGGGAACAAGGTGGAACAGGTGGTGGGCCACCAACCCAGCCCCCACTCACACCCACCGAGGAGCTACTGGCCAGCCTGGGGACACCCTCAGAACAGCATCCACAAACACTAGCTGCCATCATGGAGGTGGGTGTCTCCCAACCACCGAGCCTGGAGTTGCCTGGTAAGTCACTACTGCACATATGGCTATTATATCCCATTTAGTTGCATGTGTCACTGTACAATATGTAATGTAACATCATATGCAAGGTATGTTTACACACATGCTGCATACTATTGCATGCTACCCTGTGTATGCACACATGTGCATACTATATGCTACTGTACAGGTGAATGTGTTAATATGCACAGTGCACCCTGTAGCTGTCATACAGTCATGGATAATGTTCAAACTGCTGTGTCACCCCTATACAGGTACCTCTGGCATGCCGCACAGACATCAGTCCATTGCAGGTGAGACAGTTATCAGTATCAGGCATGTTAATGCATAAATTTATTCACCATGTGGCCAGTTAACACATGTACACATAATGTATGGTCCAGTCACGATATACAGGTTGCATCTGTCATCAATCACACTGGCTACCCATGTGCAATATATACAAACTAAATGAAACACCGACATGAAACCACAGTATCTGTCATTGCTAGATATGTGGACAGCTGTGCATACAACGGTGGAGGTATTGTTCAATGTAGGCATATGTACTATACATTGGAACAACACATGTGTGGTACGCAAACAGTACCACACAGTGAGCTGGGATATGGGAAGCCCAAAGGATTCACCATTGTGTAATATGCCCCTGCAATGGGTGCACACATTGTGATGTGCCATCTGACATGTCCCAGACATGTAGTGTTCCGGCTGCAATATTGTCTCACTATCCCATAATACATACCAAACATACAATCCTTTGTCTGCATAACCCTGTGGACAGTGACGTATCTGACATCTATGGGTGTATGACATATGGGACAATGCAGACATGTGAGACAGACGGCCATCACAAACATTTGGCCAACACATGTTCACACATGGCCATGGAGGATGGCCAGAGACATGTAGCAACACACAGTAGAGGTGATGTGTATACACCCTGTTGCACATTGTCCACACATGGTCCAACTATAGCCTTTGTTGAATGGTTATATAGTTGATGTGGAACACTGGACATCCTAAAAGCCTGTGCACAGCTTGTGGAGGTGTCACTTAATTCGACAATATAAGATGTGTTGAACATCATGACTGTGTCATAGCATGACAGTAGTCACCTGTACAGCTTCCACAGACATAGACACCACATCAGGCCACAGATACCGTACATTTCCCTTGCTGCTGTTGGACATCACTGTCAGCCGTGCACCTCGTGTGTGGTACATAAATGTCATGTGGGACATGGTGTATTGACAAGTCTGCCATGTGTTGACACAGTTGCCAGGCAGCTAAGACATTTTAGTAGTTGTGCAGGGGTGTCATCCGTAGGTCTTCCAGTGACCTGTCACATGACATAGCATGGTTTAGTGTGTATACACCTCAGCGATGTGGGTCACAATCCACAGTAGTTATGTAATGTGTATGCACGCAGTTATGGCTATGCACTGTGTGTGTATTCCATACTGTATAGCAATATAGACGCCTCATGATGCCATGCAATGGCACAGTGTCTGTACTTCACACTGTATAGCAATGTAGATGCCTCATACTACCCTTCAATGCTCATGCACATCTGCTAAAAGTGCATTCTATCTGTAGGGCATACAGACAACACTACAATGTGATACCCATTACACCACTGTACATGTGTCAGGACACCATTGTGTCAGACATGTATGCATGTCAATGCACACGTCAGCAGATTACATGTCATACATGTTAATGTCAAGGTCACATCAGCCATGTGTACTGTTAACCTGTGCTGGTCCACATGGTGTATCACAGGGATGCATGCTTACTACCATGATTGTGTGAACTGCATGGCTTCTGATACGACACCTGCTTGCTGTTGTGTGCAACCCAGGGATGTATGCTAACTACCACTATTAATGTCTGAGCTGTATCACATGCATGCTGCATGCCGTCTGTCAAATCACATGCATGGTCTGTCTGTGTGTCTGTGTCTGTGTGTCTGTGTCCGTGTGTCTGTGTCTGTGTGTCTGTCTGTGTGTCTATTGTAATGTAGAGTCTTTCTTTGCATTCACAGGTGATGTAGGTGCATTGCCCTCCTGCGGTCCATCTGATGTTAGTGTCCCCACAGATTCTAGCAGTGATGAACATATGCATGAGGTACAGGCAGGGTTGTCAGGGGCTGAATCTGTGCCAGTGGTTGCCATCCCAGCTATGTCCCCCTCTTCCCCACACACAGTTCTCATGCCAACACATACCCTATCACCAGTGGCCATAGAGGAAGGACAGTCAGCATGTGTTAGCTTGGAACAGGAATGTGTGGTGGCTACAGAATGTGTGTCTTCACACCATGGTGTCAGTGTAATGACTGCCACACAGGCATGTGGCCAGTGCTGCTCGTCAGAGGATCGCTGGCAGACATGCACCTGCAGGACAGAGCGCAGCAGCTGGTGTCACCAGACGCATGTTTCAGACTGTAATGGCAGCACAGGCACATGCTGAATGGCAGAACAGAGAAGGGCAGAGGCTTCAGAGGGCTGCTATCCATTCTTTAAATGACAACAACCAGGCATTGGCAAATGCTCAACAGCGGATTGCTGATGTTCTGGACAGGCGATTGGGTGACATGGTTGGAATTCTTGACCATGGCATGGCAATCCGCGAGCGTGAGCTGTCTGTGCTGGAACATCTGGTAGGAGTGAGGCATAGGCCATGTGGACGTAGGCCAGCTACACTACCTGGTGCAGGTCAAAGTGAATGAGCTACCTCACATGCCTGCTCCCACAGTGTCGGTAGCAGTAGCAGTGCAGCTGGTGCTGCGCTGTCCACACCAGGACACAGCAGGCCACGTGGATGTGGCCCTGGACATTCCCAGTGGGGACACGGTTCCAGTGGACATGTGTCATCGGACAGTAGCCAATCTGTACCTCTGCGTGGTAGTGCCCGTGCAAACCCTGGCAGGCACAGGTCAAGTGGCCGTGGCTGACACAGTCTGTACAATCTGGAGCTGTCAATAATACCCAAGTGCAGGCCGGACACATGGCAGAACTGTGTGCACACATACACGCACACAGCAGAAACATCTGTAGGGCACCGCAACACCCACATGCATAACAACCACACATGTCCAGTCAGATCACCGGCCCTAACCCAGACACGTGATGTCATCCACTGGTGCAGCCTATGCCCCTGGCAAACATTATCACCCTGTGCATATGATGATGCCTGTGCCACATCCCTGTTATCCACACCATCGGTGCAGGGACATGCTCATATGGTCTGATGCACAGGGTGAACAGAATAGTGAGATAAGTGTATATTACATTTGTTGTGTACTGTTGACATGCACCAGACATACCATGTAGTACAGGTTTAGAATGCATTGTTATATGTTCATAGTATGTGTCTTGGTAACAACAGTAACAGCATGTTGGTAATTATGCCCTGCTTCCCTCCTTAATGTCTAATTGCATGTGCCATTATGTTACAGTGTTTGCAGTTAGAGTGCATTGTTGTATGGTCACAGTATGTGTCTTGGTAACAACAGTAACAGCATGTTGGTACTGATACCCTGCTTCCCTCCTTAAGATCTAATTGCATGTGCCAATAAGTAGCAGTGTTTGCAGTTTCCCATGTGTAAATGTGGAGTACTCACAGGCATGTGTGGCAATACCAGCATGCTATACGTAGCCTCAACCTCACTGTTAGAAAGGCTACCATTCCAAAGATGTCCACACATCTACTGATCCAGAACCATGTGAGCTGTTTAATAGGCTACAGTGGCTAGAGACGTGACATCCATACTGGGTCACATCACAGGTATAGTGACATGGTGCAGGGGGTTTACACAGCGGTCTGGCTGTTGTCAACATTAGAGGCCAGTAGATAGCATGAGGCCTCACTGTGTAGCAGTAATACACTGTCACATTACAAGATGAGAACATGCACAGACATACACAGAAACACACAGTAACATGCCCACACTCACAGGGTCAACAACACTATAATGCACACTCGATAGTGTTGAGGTGAGGACCCCTGCCTATGTGCTAATCACCTTCACAGTACTGTACACCCACATGACGCGACACAGAGAATGAACATGTACAGGTAGCCAGTAAGGCTGAGACCGATGGCATCAACAGGGTAGTAGACTGCATCACCATGAGGGGTTAGGGATCCTGTCTGTTCTGTATGGTAGCATACACCCTCACTCCATGCACCAGACAGCCATACATACATACACACACACACTGTGGAGTCCACAAATGTCATTCACATACTGATAGCTGACATGTGTGTGATACACACACCATCCCTGCCTACGTCTTGCTTTCTACTCTGCAGTATGTACAGATCTCTACAACAGTGTACAGGGGTGTTTAACAATTGGGATGTATTCCTCACCATACATGGCATATATGGTCACACAAGCAAACACACATGGCAGTACTGTGAATCATACACCTGCTATATGATGATACGTCTGACAGACATGCAGCAGTAATGGCCGCATTATGTGTACCAACGCTACCTTCGGCAATTGTGCTGCTATATGCACACAGGAGGACGTAAGGTGTCAAGTGATTTACAGTCAGTAACACCCTGACCGCTGTGTAGGTTGTATGTCTTCACCTTCAAGTAACAGTAACATAGCATACTGTTTGCACATGTCATGGTAGGATGGCTTGTGACACACCTGTGAGCTGTCTTCAGCAAACATCCATCTGCAAAGGTGGACCACCACTTTATGTACACACATCCATCCATACCTGATGTACATCCTACCGTACTGTCAGTATTTCACCATATACTGGTGTCAATGATGGGGCTGCATTGCAACTGCATGTTGTAGTTAGACACAGATGAATGGTATACATCAGCTACTGCACATGCATGGTAGCTGAATGCACACCACTACATGTACATGTGTGTTGGTCTTACATTCCTGTCATGTAGCCATGTTTGTATGCATTGCAATTGGTGGACATGTGTGATGACATACATGACACATGGACTGTTGTATGATATGATGGTTGTCATGGGTAACTAGTACAGAGGGAATGTTACCTCAGTCAACATTGCTACCTTATGTACTGTTAGCATTCAACAGCCATGGACCTACCTTCCATGTGCATGCATGTGATTGCTGTAGCCACTTGTCTGCACGAAGGACAGAAAAAGCTATGCTATGTACATATGTGTTGTGTGTGTGTGGGCCATGTACATATCCACGGCAATTACATGTATGTCATATCCAAACATGAGTGTTTTTTGGTGTACAGCGACAGTCATCTGTTACAGCTGTGTAAGACCCAGGGCCCCTGTTATGTGTAGAGCCAACCTGGTTATGAACAGTGGTATCATTGCATTACATAACACATGATGGAACCCTGTCAGTACATGTGTAGTCTGCACAGTTGCTGTAGATCTATGTACAGTCCACTGGTCATGAGTAACATGGTGTTGTACTAATGTATGGATGTGTGTTGCTGGTCCAAGGACATGGTGATGTCTGAGGGCTACATAGTAAAATGCGGCATTTACCACTGTGATCTGCACCTGAGACATCTGTGATGGCTCTTGAGTGTGTACTGGTCAGTACATGTGAGTGGCCTTCATGTACGTGGGGACAGTAACACCTGGAGCGATCTGTCACTGTCTTATGGCCCACATGTCTGTATCTGAGGTATACGATGGTAGTGCTATTGTGCACAACTGTGCCATATGCCAGGTGTTCCTCACTGCAGAAATGTCCGTATTCCCTATTGTTGGATCTGGATTGTCAGCTGTGATTACGAACGCTACAAATCTAGCACTGACGACCGGTGTCAGACATATGTAGTGCAGTGTTTGTGCTAACAATGTTCACTGTTGACACACTGTGCCCTTCCGTGTTTAGAATCCGTGTGCATACAAGGCAGCCCTTCGCTACTACTAAGTGTGTGAGCATGCCCAGTACGCCGTTGTGTAGATGGACACGCAGTACATTCCAAACGGACGTGTGCTACTAAGTGTGTGAGCCTGCCCAGTGACACCTTGTGTCGGTTATGTGCCTCTGTGTATGGCCATTATCATTGAAATCCTGTATAGCGATAGTGGTCATCCAGGCAGCAGATGTCCATATCCCACATCAGGATGGATTCCTACATTGAACACACTAGTGAACTCAAAACAAAAAACAAAACCAATGAAACAAAGGAGCGAAGCGAGTCCAGGAAAACCTCCAGAAGCCAAAAATATGTAAACGTATTTTATTAGGAACGTTTTCGCTTCTGTACAACAGAAGCTTCTTCAGACAAATAAGGAGCGCCAAAACACACTATTTAAATCCTAAAATGTTGCTCCCATGATGTCATTTCCTTAACAACCAGGATAGTTAATTCATGGTTGCTGGAAACGCTGTTTACTAAAAGGTGTATACATTCACCATCAACACAAATGGAATAATGTAAAAATCACATTAAAAAGTGTTGTGTTAACCACTTCAATGAACAGGAATAGTCTTGAAAGATTTATGAATAAAACCGATCTAATAAAAACATGTTGAAAAAGACGTAACAAAAAGAAAGGTCCTGTTTAACCAGGAAAAAAAGTAAAAATCTCATGTAAAATACAACTTTTAACAAGTAAAGTGCACATCTAATACCTAAGGTAACTTTTATATTTTAAAATAACAGAAATGTTGCAGGCTTCATTTAACCCAGGGGGAGCGAAAGCATTTAATAACAATTGCCATTCCAATTCCTTTATTTCAAGTAAAAGGGGTTGAGGACCCCCTCTAATCCCAACCCTTACAAGGTCAATGCCCATGAAACAAAAACTGTGCCCAACATGATCTATGATGTGCTTCGAAAGAGCATTGTCAACTTTTTTATTTTTTATGGCATAATTATGTTGGTAAACCCGGTCCCGTAACCTACGGTCCGTTTTACCAACATAAAATGCAGGGCAACAGTTGCAAAGTGCAATGTAAACCACCGACCTAGTGTCACAACTAATCTTGTGATTAATACTAAATTTTTCCCCTTTTATGGTAAAAGAACTCCCTACCCTCAAAAGTCTACACAAATTGCAGGCCCCACAGGAGTATGTCCCAGTTTGTCTAGATGTGGAGTGTAAAAAATCTCCTGTTTGCAACAACTCTTTTAAATTCTTGCCCCTTTTAAACACAAAAGAGGGAGAGGGGCCCAAAATCTCAGATAAGGAGGCATTGTTTAAAATAAAATGCCAGTTCTTCTTAACGATAGAACACATATTGTTAACATGTCTACTGTGTGTGATGATTAAACTAGTCTTAAAATCACGAGCTAGTGTGGATTGACAATAAAAGGGGCTACTGGGTTCATGTTGAATGAATACAGATTCCATACTACAAGGAGACCCACCCGGAGGTACGGTAGTGCCAAGGGTAACCTGTTTACTCCCCTGAAGAAGGGGTTGATAGAACCCCAAATCTCTTTTTAAAGAAACCTCCTCAATTAAGTTGTCTAATAACTCAATAGGGTATCCCCTATTCAAAAACATATTTCTAAGGGTGGAACACTCATCTTCAAAGGCCGCTAAGGTGTTACACATGCGTGTAGCTCTAACTAGCTGGCCTTTAACAATTGATCTTCTCTGTTTCCAGGGATGATTGCTGGAAAAATGTAGGAAAGCATTACAATAAGTAGGCTTCCTAAAAATACTAGAGAGGAGTCGATTGTTATGAAGATCTTTGACTAATTTAACATCAAGATACTTTTGCGTTTCCAGCAACCATGAATTAACTATCCTGGTTGTTAAGGAAATGACATCATGGGAGCAACATTTTAGGATTTAAATAGTGTGTTTTGGCGCCTCTTATTTGTCTGAAGAAGCTTCTGTTGTACAGAAGCGAAAACATTCCTAATAAAATACGTTTACATATTTTTGGCTTCTGGAGGTTTTCCTGGACTCGCTTCGCTCCTTTGTTACATTGAACACACTGGTTGACTGTCTTGAAGGATGTACTGTCTGTGGCACGTCTCGTATCTATGTAGTGTTGTAATAGTGCTCCATAGATAGGCATGTGTCCCGCTCACACCACTGCCGTGTGTTTGTCTCCGTCTACCTTGGGGCAGTAATATGCTTTTAGACTGCTCACTCTCCATACATTCCCTATCGGCGTCTTTGCCTTTGCTGATGATGTCATCCACCGAGAAGTATGCCTCTGGGAGTGCCGTGTTCCAGTAATCTCGGTAGCGCGTTCTGTAACTGCAAAATGCTGTAGTGTGATAAGGTAGTTAGATGTATGTTCGACTCCCAGCCTTGCCAAGTGTATGTGTGTGTGTGTGTGTGTGCGTGTGTCTGTGTGTTTCCAGCTGCCGGGGGACAGAGTAATGCTTTTAGACTGCTCACTCTCCATACATTCCCTATCGGCGTCTTTGCCTTTGCTGATGATGTCATCCACCTAGAAGTATGCCTCTGGGAGTACTGTGTTCCAGTAATTTCGGTAGAGTGTTCTGTAACTGCAAAATGCTGTAGTGTGATAAGGTAGTTAGGTGTATGTTCAACTCCCAGCCCTGCCACGTCTGTGTGTTTCCAGCTGCCTGGGGACAGAATAATGCTTTTAGACTGCTCACTCTCCATACATTCCCTATCGGAGTCTTTGCCTTTGCTGATGATGTCATCCACCTAGAAGTATGCCTCTGGAACTGCTGTGTTCCAGTAATTTCGGTAGCACGTTCTG
This sequence comes from Protopterus annectens, assembly GCF_019279795.1. Taxonomy (NCBI): domain Eukaryota; kingdom Metazoa; phylum Chordata; order Ceratodontiformes; family Protopteridae; genus Protopterus; species Protopterus annectens. The sequence continues at coordinate 821,214,313 of NC_056746.1, forward strand.
TAACTGCAAAATGCTGTAGTGTGATAAGGTAGTTAGGTGTATGTTCAACTCCTAGCCCTGCCAAGTGTGTGTGTGTTTGTGTCTATGTGTTTCCAGCTGCCTGTAGACAGAGTAATGCTTTTAGACTGCTCACTCTCCATACATTCCCTATCAGCGTCTTTGCCTTTGCTGATGATGTCATCCACCTAGACGTATGCCTCTGGGAGTGCAGTGTTCCAGTAATCTCGGTAGCGCATTCTGTAACTGTGAAATGCTGTAGTGTAGTAAGGTAGTTAGGTGTATGTTCGACTCCCAGCCCTGCCAAGTGTGTGTGTGTGTGTGTCTGTGTTTCCAGCTGCCTGGGGACAGAGTAATGCTTTTAGACTGCTCACTCTCCATACATTCCCTATCATCATCTTTGCCTTTGCTGATGATGTCATCCACCTAGAAGTATGCCTCTGGGAGTGCTGTGTTCCAATAATCTCGGTAGCGCGTTCTGTAACTGCGAAATGCTGTAGTGTGATAAAGTAGTTAGGTGTATGTTCGACTCCCAGCCCTGCCAAGTGCTTGTGTCTGTGTGTTTCCAGCTGCCTGGGGACAGAGTAATGCTTTTAGACTGCTCACTCTCCATACATTCCCTATCATCATCTTTGCCTTTGCTGATGATGTCATCCACCTAGAAGTATGCCTCTGGGAGTGCTATGTTCCAGTAATCTTGGTAGCATGTTCTGTAACTGCGTACTGCTGTAGTGTGATAAAGTAGTTAGGTGTATGTTCAACTCCCAGCCCTGCTGCGTGTGTGTGCGTTTCCAGCTGCCTGGGAACAGAATGATGTTTTTAGACAGCTCACTCTCCGTACACTCCCTATCGGCGTCTTTGCCTTTGCTGATGATGTCACCCACCCAGAAGTATGCCTTTGGGAGTGCTGTGATGCTGAAACTCGGTAGCATGTTCTGTTACTGCATAATGCTGTAGTGTGGTAGACTAGATGGGTAGGTGCTCGATTCCAAGGCATGGCAGATGTGTGTGTTTGGCAGTTATACCCTATGTGTTGTTATCTGTGGGTGGCTAGCTGCGGGATGTGTTCAGTGTGTTTTGTTGCTGACCTATATAGTGTCCACAGCCCGCATATTCTGCCAAGACACTGGGTTGTCAACACATACATTCGCCAATAGGTCTGGTGAGTAAATGTCAGCAGCCCTACTCTTACCCTTAATATAGTCTGACCCGTGTGACGCAACAAAACACACATGCCTTGATAGTAACAACACTACATGATGCAGGTGGCACATGTAGTTTCCTTTTCATTCCTGTCTAATGCTTTGCTGTCATGTGATCTGCTGTTGTGATATAAATGCAATATCTACATATGTGTGTACATGTATATGTGTGTATGTATGTATATATATATATATATATATATATATATATATATATATATGTATATATGTATACATATAATATATATGATATATGTAGATATAGAGAGATAGACATAGATATAAACATATATGTCTGGGGACATCAGCACTATTGAATATTTGTGCCGGATGATCTGTACATGATAACCTGGGATGTATGTATATCTGCCATGGCGTAGTGGTAATGCACATCGTCTGTTGTGTGCAGGGTCCCGGGTTGTAGTCGTGTAGACACCGGTTATTTTGTTGCTGGGAAGACCATGGGACATTGAATATGGTGATAGTAAGGCACCTGTTACGAGTTGTGTACGGATCTGAGCAACACTAAGCAGTGGTTATTAATTTGGAGGTTCGGTATGGGTCTTATAACTATTCATTAGAAGACTATACTATGCAGATGAGGTTGACAATAGTGTATCCCATTTATCCCCAGGGTGTGATGCAGATCCCTGGAGTGTATGTGTGTAGTTAGCCGGGTGCAGGGCTCGAATATAGTTGACAGCATGGGAGGGGGGGGTCAGGCATACTGTACGTACATTGCAGAACTGTGCCTCGGGAGTGCTCCTGCCTTAGCACGCCTAAGCTAGGGGTGTGTCTATTCTGCCTGGTGACATTAGGAGGGACAAAAGCAGTAGTGGGGTAGTCAGGGTGTACAGGCTGCACAAACAGGTGATGATCATCACAATCAGCAGATGACATGGCCAGCCCACACCTGAACAGTATGGTAATGTGAGCAAGCAGCATACACACAGGTTTCTTCCACACTCTACACCATCGGTGTATACCTGCAGGGACATTTCACACCACAGTCCAACCAAATGAGAAGGGCTGCAGCAGGCAACATAGACCAACATGTGCAGGAGGCTGAGGGCAGTGAGGATGTGTATGCTGCTGAACAACCCTTACTGGGGTGACATAAGACTTTATAGACCCAGGGTGACTTACCAGGGGCTACATGAGCTGGGGATGGTGGAGCACTATGGGGTGGACAGAGACCTCCTTACAGCGGCTTGTTGACCAGTGCCTGCCACACCTGACACATCAAACAGGCCGAGGGAAACCCATCACAGTGGATACCACGGTATGTGTTGGCCTAGGTATAATAGCCACAGGTACCTCACACAGCACAACTGGGGATATCATGGGGATCTCACAGGCATCTGCATCTAGAGTATTGCACCAGTTCACAGACGCCATGTCAACACATGCTAGTGAGCACGTACATGTCCTCAACACACGTGATTAGTAGACCAGCAATATGCATCTCTTCAACCACATGGATGACTACACTGGGGTACTGGGTGCTATAGCTTGCACACACGTACACATCAAAGCACCACCCGGTGAGCGGGGTAGGGCCTACAGTCACTGCAGGGGCATACCCTCCAACAGCTAGGCCATATGTGATGGCCAGGGCATTAGACTGAATGTGTGTGCTGTCTGCCTTGTAAGCTATGATGATTCCAATATATGGCTTCTGACACAGCTGTACCACACCTTTGCCAATATGGACATCCCCTACAATCTCCTAGTGAGGGATGATGGGTAACCAGTGGTGTCGTGGCTGATGACATCCATCAGCAATGCACACACACCTGAACACTCACACCATAATGAGGCGGATGCACAGGCAAGACATATAATTGAGCATGTGTTTGGGATGCTCATTTACATCCGGTGGAGCCCTGCAGTATTCACTATCTACATGCACATAATTTGTTATGGTATTTGCTATGCTACACAATCTGATCCTGCAGTAACAGTTGCAGCAGAAACAGCATGGGGCAGGGACACACGGCCCAACACCACTGCCAAGGCCTGTACAGGCACAGTGTGACTTGGCGAAGGAACTACCTGAGCAGGGCCCAGTCGGCGAAAGGCCATGCACAGTATGACCTGCCCTTGGCAAAGAGGCAACACAAGGCATATGCACTGACACAGTAGGTACCCACGGATTTCCCCTCTCTGACCCACACACAGTACAATGGATGCCAAACATGACACTACCTGTGCTCAGCCATGTATAGGAGGTGCACTGTGTGCATCCGACATAGGCAGCCCTCTAGCACCATCCTCAGGTCCAGAATACCCCCAGGGTATATCTATCGATCTAACAATTGGCAGTTGTATTAGAATGTGTATGTACCCATTGCTATGGTATGTATGTGAGCATACAAGAGACTTTGGTGGCCGAATGTTAGGGCAGCAGACAGTACATGTCCATAGTGGCACCATGACATCTGTAGCACATGCGGAGGTCATAATGGTAGCCAGTAGTACACAGGGTGTCCTAACCCACTGCAGATTATGGGCTGAACATCATGCGTGTCTGTACAGCCCACACACATTCCATGCAGCTGGACAGGTGTGGACCAATACAGACAAATGATATACAATAGCCTATGGATATGCCCAATGAATGACCTCAACCCCCAAAGACACACACAGACTACAGCAGGCCAGGCAGTTTGATGTAGGTTGTGAAAGCTAGGACGTCCAACACCACTATGCTGGTATTTAAAGCTGGGATCTGACGTACATTGGTATCCCCCCAACCAGCAATTTAGGTAGGTCCACACACTGATATGGAGTACCTGGCATATCAGTACAGTAGTGGCAGATGTGTACAACTGTCAGCTGTGCCCCCCGTCCAACCTACACATGTGAGAGTCATGTGCGCCACCCATGGTGCTGTGTAGGACTGTGGATGTGGTTGGATGTCCCCCCATGCTATGCAGACATGTAGCAACTGTCAATGCCACATGACCATTAGCTACCCTGCAGACACAGCATGACACCTGTCTGTGTAGAATGGAGGGGTCGGCAACACAGTACTGACTATCTGGACATGTGACACATGCGATACAGTTGACCATACTTGGCATGCTCACACACATGACGGTATGACGGTAATGTCGGTCAACAACATGCATAACAGTCATACTGGGCATGCTCACACACTGAAACATAGGACGGCCAGGCATGCATACACCAGTGGTCCGGACATATCTGCCAGTACATTGCTATACTGTTGGATGACTGTGCTGTATGGTGTGTGTGTGGTCTATTGTCTGTTACATATGCCATGGTCTATTGTTAATTCACATGAGCTATGTGCGCAGGGTACTGCTACCAACACGTGAATAGGACGGTTCTTTATTTGCGGACAGACCGACGTCTTTGGATACGGACTGGGTAAGGCACATTCCAGCAGGTGGGAGCAGGTGTGCGTGGGTTTGCACAGTGTTAAGCACTGCTGACCTCTGGTTACAGCACCTTATACCCGTTTAGACTCCACATTTCTTTGACAGTGCACTACTGGCATACTGGTAGACAAACACGCTTACAGCCGCTCGCTCACCGACATTTCTGCTTACATTTGTCAATCACACTAGGTGTGTGCGATCCCTTGTGATGTGTATTACATCGGAATACATGACTATAGTATCAGGTATGTCTAACCATTTGGCGACGGCAGGCATTCGATTGTACGGACTCGGCGGCCTGTCCAGTGACGTAATCATATTATATGCGTGTTCCTCATATGATCTGCTCCCATCTGCCTGATACATGGGAACCGATACACTGCAATGCTGACATGTGAATATTATTTTGTTAATGCAGCTGTCTGCCGAGTCATGCTACCGTATACCTACTGTACGTTTTCCACCTTTCAGATTGCACGACGGGGTGACTTTAGGAGTAACACCTTTCCCACTTTGCATGGGACAGTCCCTTATTAGGCATATGTCATGTGACAATACTCTAGCCATTGCAACTGTCCTGATTAGGGGACATTCTCATATTCTACATGTCTATAGTGGTTGCTTGTTACAGGTCTTGTATACCTACACGTCGATATGTTATATGTAGTAGCATAAGCAACTTTACTGCTGCTAGACTACGCTTTGATTTGTGTTGATATGTATATTTCTGTACTATGCATGGCTGTAGGTATGTTCTGCCCTGGTACGTCTGACATTTCTAAAGAGCAGGTCCCACTTTGGCCATTCAGAATGGTGGCGGCCCTATAGATCCTATATGTAGAGCTATCACATGTATCAAGGCAACACATACCCACAGCCAGTAGTAAACTGACTACTTCAATGGCTTGCATATGTTAAGGTTATTCTTGTAGCATTATAATTGCTAATACTGTTTCCTATTACATGTAGTTGTTTCTGATACAACAAATTAATTTCTGACACCACTACACACAATATATGGCCTCCTTTCCCGAACTCACAGGCCATGTGCCATAACATTCATTTTGCAGGACACAACTGCCCAGACGGGTGTGTCCCTCAAAGGCGTACAGGTGGTAAACCTCATCTATTATGCTACCATCTACCTAAGGTGGTCAGCAAATTATGCACTTTCCATCACTAGCAGACCTCACATACCAATGGGGGAGAATGAACACTGTATCAGGAACACTGCATAACACCCTGTGGGACACATTTATATGACTGGTTCTATTAACCAGACACATTGACAGTCACAGAGCATATGTATTCATTCACGTTTGTCGAGGTACATGCTGTTTATGACTCATACATGTTGTCATCTGTTATTACCTGTATTCTGCCACCTGTCCACCTAATATCACTAAGTTCTGGAAGTGTTTAGTTGGACTTTGTTACATTCTGATTCATAACTATGGACGTCCATGCTAATCCGGTACACGGCACTGATTCGGTCCCTATGTATTCCCCCGATGGTTTACAGACTATCCGGTAGATGTGCTCTTCAGGTTTGGGAGGTATAGGTGTCTGCTATGCCCAGAATATTAATGACTTCCACTGGGCGGGCCTACTACATCTCTGCCAACCAGTACTTGCACACTTAAGCCCATTATTGCATACCCATGGTTCACCTACCTGGCACCCCTCTACAGCACTCATGACAAATACTTACTGTGAGCACAGCTGGGGTATGAGCACACCCCTACACATTGCCCACTCTCCCCGTATCGGGGCACATGTCATACGTTTTGTCAACCCATGTATTATCACACTTGCACAACCTACTGTTCCATGTACACCTACATCCTGCTCGCATCGATGACAATGGGTTCACACGTACACTGAATTTTTTTGGTCCCGCAATGGACACCGTTATCCATGTTTAAAGTGTAGACCTTGCAGATCTCTCCCACTGGTACTTTCCTGCTGGTGTTTTGGACAGCAGCAGTGTATTTATCTTTATTGCCTGTCTGTATGTCTGACTGGCCTAGCTGGGCGGTGTGGTGGGTACAATGTTTATTTATTGGACCTCCCAGTCACATATGCCCGGGCTGTAAATATGTTACCTCTAATTGCTGTAAAGTAACCTAGTTATATACATGTGTATATCTAAAATGACATATATATTTGTTTTGTGTGTTATGTATGTGTATATATCAATACCTGTTGTATGTGTATATATATATATATATATATATATATATATATATATATATATATATATATATATATATATAGTATATCTTTGTGAGTGTGTGTGTGTGTGTATATATATATATATATATATATATATATATATATATATATATATATATATATGGGTCTACTTCTATTCACTGTCTCCCATTTCGTCGAACTTTCATTTCACTGAAAGTTCATTACATCGACAAGCATTTGCCCCCTTCCCCAATGTTGTGCGACCCTGGAGTTGATATATATTGTAGGGGGGTGTGGGGCACAGCCCCCACATTGGGGTGTGGGGTGTGAAGCCCCCACCTAAAATGCTTGTCGATGTAATGAACTTTCAGTGAATATGAAAGTTCCCATGGGAGTCAGTGAATATATATATATATATATATATATATATATATATATATATATATATATATATATATATGTATATATATATATATATATGTATGTATATATATATATATATATATATGTGTGTGTGTGTGTATATAAATAAATAAATATATATATATATATATATATATATATATATATATATATATATATACATATATACGTTTTTATCTATATATACATCTGTGTGTCCGTTAACCTATACATTTCCCGGACATAGACACTTACACATGCGTATTGGGTTTTATCTCTGCTTGAACAGCATACTATTGCCTTAGTCATAATGACACCGACACTTCACTCCGATGAACTTGTGATCAGTATACTGCACGTTATACAGCGGACAGATGTCGCACGTTTTTCATGTCTGGGGTGCTGCTGATAAGTGTGATGTGATACAGTGTCATTCGACCTATTACTCATTTGCGCAGCCTATTATTCCTGCAACTGTGTTTGTTTCTGTGCACATTCATATTATTAATGTTAATAGAATGAGTGTTTGTGTTACTGAGATTGTACATCAACATATTGATGTCTGCATGTTGTTGTGTCTTTCTGCTTTTCCCAGTTTGGGATTGTCACAGCAGAACTCCATTCCGCTCATGGTTGGCAGATAGGTTTTACATGCTGGGCTGCCAGCCCTGACGCACAACGTCCGACAACAATATGCCCATTCACGCATGTCTCCACACAGACAATGCTCTATCTGGGAATCGCACTTCCATACTAGCTGACCTCCATGGGCTGTTCCATTGTAACTGGCGCAACATACCCTACCACTCCTGTGTCCATAATCGCATATCCATAGTTTCTCCAGCACACCCATGTTGAGTTTCCACGCATAACAGCCATTATCCACCTGATATCACAGCCATGACACACCTTTACACATTGCCCTCTCCAGTGTGTTGGAGCCCTACACACATTTTGTACCACCTCGTGTATTCACAGGGTCCCCATCTATTCATATTTACACATACGTGCCTTTCCTGGTGTTATGGATTACGAACGGTTTGCGGGTTACAAGTGTAGGTGGTCGCAACATGTACTACATTCCGTCTGTGTATAATGTTGACGTAGCACTTCAATGATGTTATGGCCACTGGTATAACTCTGCCTCTGGTGTGAATAGCGGTGCTCTACTCACTCTTGTGCAGCTTTATCTGACATACGCTGCGAGTACTTTATAATACCTTACTTGCTGTAGATTCCCTTCACAACCTTTATGTTTGCTTTTGTCTTTCGGCGTTCATTCTATATATATATATATATATATATATATATATATATATATATATATATATATATATATATATAATTGCATATTTCTGTTATGTCTGTGGATATTTATCTATACACACATCTATCTATCTGTCTATCTATCTATCTATCTATCTATCTATACATATAAAAGTTACAGCTGTACAAGACAACATACATTTGCTATGCTACAAGCTGCGTACACCCGCGCAGGCGCAGGCGCACTTGCATCTACTTATTCTGACTTACATATGTTTACTGCCACTTCTTTGTGATTACATGTGCCTTATTCCTTATGAAAGTACCACTTTGATTGATGGAATCCGGTTAACGGCCCCATGCGAGACACGCGGTCACCTTTACATGTATAAATGTTGGCTTTATAGCACAGAGGCATTCATTACACAATAAATTAATATGTGCTGTAGTCGTACTTGAACCAGGAATGCCTTTACGTTAGGCAGATGCTCTAACCACTACACTATTGTTGTTCTGCCTCATTTATATGTATACCCATGGTTCATAGCTACTCTGACATATGCCTCACCGCTTCACTTACACAGCAGGCATCCATTCTCCTGCTGGGAAAACTGCAGTACTACACTTCCGACATTCCCTGTTACCTACTGCTCTGGACCCGTGCTGCATGTCTACTCACTCCAAGGATATTCAGAACTCCTATGCTTATAGTCCTCTCACATACGTGTGTTTGATTGTCAGGGTGTTTCAATTGCTGGTCCGGGTTTAGGCTTGTCCGACTGGTGACTAGAACTGCCCTGTAGCTGTTCAAATATCAGACATAGCACATGGACAGAGTTAGTCCAGATTTTAACATTCTACCTGTGTTTACAGACGCAGGTGTTTGGGCACCTCTGACCACATTATTAGGTCGGCGCTACATAATATATGGTGGGGAGTGGTTCCACTACATAATACAGGGGGGGTTTCCACGTGTTTCCCTTCACATTTGACTATTTCATTCATTTATAGATACAATGAATATTATTCTGGACATCAGTTATAAATTCACTACAGGTATGCAATAGTCCTGTCAACAAATGTGACGGTTGGTGTACATATGTGTATGGACCTCTGTAATACTCGGGGACTAGTTTCTACAGCGACAGGGACAAGGCTAGAACAAATCAGGGACAATCACGGACACTTCTACCATATTAGTACTATTGACTTGGAACATGTTGACAGATTCGTACTACTACTACTTTTCTGCAGTTAAATGCATCTATTACTCTTAATTGTTGTAATTAGTCATTCTCATTCAACACCTTTCCTCCAAAGGTCACTGGTTTTGTGAGTGATTAAGAGGCTGGCTAGTTATTGTGCCATTGGTAAGGTTGAAACATTGTCATATGTACAGGTTGGGATATATTCTGGGGACACCAGATTGTTTAGGCCAACACATACCCATGGTCAGCGCAGGTTTAGAACATTAATTATTTTCCTAGCTGAGAGCCTATACCTTTAGCACTTTAGTTGTTAGTCTGTTTCTTGTACGAATTACGTATTTTCTATCTTGACATGACCGCTTTAGGCAACTGTTGCATGCAGTATGGTACATAGTTATTTCCTACAATCACAGGACATTTGGCATTGTATCATTGTTGGTCAGGACACACCTACCCACACAGTGACTGTCCCTCACACAGTGGATCAGGGGGTATCCTGTTTACGTCAGTGCCTTCATCACCCTATTTCCAAGTGCCACTATGCGAATGTGTACAATATATTCTCTCGATTATTCATGTCGGGACACGTGCGTCACGGGCAGGTGTTTGATCCTGGGTAGTAGATTCTGCATGACCATCTAGGGCTGGACAGTCTCGTGCACCACTACTGCACATTCCAACTTGTGTCCAGATATCTACAGGACTGGACATTGTGTCTTGATACCCATTCTGATGTTTACACAAGTTACTTATCCCATAAGGGATATCCAAAAGTTTAACAAGACCAATACCGACCATTCTTTTGGCTTTACGAAAATGTGCTGGGAGTTTTATATGCAAGGGATACATAGTTGGTAATCCTGAAACTGCCTAGGGTGACACTGCCTACTACATATGAGTAGTGGTCACTATGTGTAGATGTGGCTGCGCCAAGCTAGTAGGCCAAGTATGGCTGGATTTGGTGGACGTTCAGGTATGGGAGCGGGTTGTGTGCTGTGGAGGGGATGGTGGGTATTCCATTATGCATCTAGGTGTGTTGCATTTGAATTGGCTGGTTCCATCAGGACCAATCTGTGGGTATGTGCCGGTGACATTTCTGTACATTTGTATCGCACATTTTAATATTCATATGTTTGTGGGATTGTGTTCTACAGTATGGCCTGTCAGGTTGTATTGCAGATGTGTATACATGTTCTTTGTGTTTCTTTCTGATTCACCCGCTGCTCCCTCATACACCTCCAGTTCACCTATTCTGCATACGACACAGTCTCGCCTTTGAGGATTATACCATTACCCCCCCCCACACACACACACACATATTCCTGACACTCCATCCATCACTGTTTTGGTTGATGGCCCATGACATGGTCAGTGTAACACATTGCATACACTACATATGTCAGGTACCTGTATGGTTGTGTGGACTACCCTGGCATGTTTCACCTTCCACATGCTATACATCACACACATAGGTACATGCCCATACTTAACTTTCATGACATGGTTGGTACACCCAGGTAATACCCGTTCAACTGTGACACATCCTGACAAGTACGGCTTGGACCACATATGTGCAGATTTTGGCCGACTGCTCTGATCATTGGTAGGATGCCACCTTTTCCTATGTCCAGGATGGGATATATTCTGGACACATATCCAATTGTACTGGACAACACATACCCACAGTCAACGCTATGGATAATACTGTTCCTTTAAGCCTACATGTTGCCTTATTGTTGTAGCAGTTTATATGCTCCTTCTGTTTTGTTTTCATGCTTATTCTATTTCCTGTCACATATGGTATGTTAAATATGGACATACCTATTGTATGTGGCTATTACATGTGTCGTGGGATATAATTCTGTCATACAGTCGCTAGATATTTACATTTATCGTGGTTTTGTTATGGACACATCTGCCCAGCTGTGTACTCTCCCTCACAATGTGGGACAGCTGGTGACTCTGACCATTGGGCTGGACGTAGCTATTGGCGGCGCGCTAACATGATGCATTTCACTTCCACTTGGTATAACTATCTACACTGCGTTGGACTACGGGCACACTGTTTTCAATGTCATTTGTTCGAGGGATGGGGACCTGTTATTCCCTACCGTGCATTTGTGTTTGCTTCTTCATTTTGTGTTCGCAGGAACTGTCTTGCATGCTTTGCATACGTTTCAGTATCCACTGACGCTGACAGATGTGATTACTATTGCATGCAAATTGTTATACGCAAGCATTTTAGGTTGCACGTTGACAGTTGACATTTCCACGCCTCTGTGCGGCACTTCAACACGCCCTATGAACTCACACTCATTTCCTATGCACGTGGCTGTGCCGGCAGCACGCCTTCATTAATATGCATTTGCCGCTACTGCGCCATCTTCACGCCACACGGTCGGCGCAAGAGCAACGCCGGCCTTGCGCTGAGCTTCATGAATCCCGGGTTAAGTGTACACAATTTATATTCAAGAACATCCCTACCACATTTTTTGTGATTTCTAGTCATTCAGAAACATTACAATAAGTTTACAAGTAGTCTACAGTTTGTGGTAACCTATCCTGCAAGAAAATCAGTAGGAAAACAAAAATTAGGAGGCAGAAGGTGTGAGTTATGCCTCTGTTATCTGTATTCTCAGAATGGCATACACTTAGTGTACACTTATTGTAGGTGTTATCTATCCCACGGATTCTCAAACGCTTGCACGGCGTGCATGATTAGTGTTAGAGGAAATATTGCCAATATGGCGGCCGAGCGAACCACATACGTGCACTTCTGATGTGCGCGAGCACTGTAGCACTAGTGATGCACGTCCCCAGCCCCCATATGCAAATCACCCCATTTGCAGGTGAAAACCATGCAAATGAGGTAAATTTGCCATCCAGGAAGCAGGAATAAGGGCATGCAGGACTAGCGTAATATGCAGAAATGTACTTGGTTAGTAACTGAGTACGGTACTGTAAATTGCAAAACAGAGCTATGACATCTCCAAATAAAGGCTCCAAAGCATTGAGGAAGCATGCCAATGGCCAAGTAGAAGGCCATTGGCATTGCAAACAATGCCAAATGTACAAAATACAACTTTTATGAAATGTCCGCCGATCATGTCCGTTGAAGCATAGGTGCACAAACGGGATTGGGGGGAAAATAATAAAATAAACCTAAAATAAACACTCTAACTAAAAGCAGTAGTCTACCATGCAAGTCAATGGCAGGCAGAAGACAACCTGGCCAGTGAGTAATGGTTGCTAAGGAGGGAGGCTCAGTGTGAGGCATGTAACTATGTATTAGCAGGCAAGTCTATGTAAATGAGGTGAAGGATAGTGAATCCCAGTTTTCCCCACAGTGTGAGGCAGGTCTCAAGAGTGTAAGAGTATAAATACCTGGGTGAAAGACTAGGATATAGGTGACATCATGGGGGGGGGTGTCAGGCATACTGTAAGTGGATTGGAGCCCTGTGGCTTGGGATCACCTAGCTTAGCACAGCTAAGCTAGGGGTGTGTCTAAACCTGCCTAGCACTGCACCGGGTTGTACAGGAAGAAAAAAGACATTAAACCGGGAAATAGCAGCTCTGTGCACATTTGAACAGGGAGGCAATGGGAAGGGAAAACAGCAGTAAGAAGGTAATCAAGGAGAACTAGCTGAGCTGACAGGTGAAATGTATCAGAATCAGCTAATTATATAGGCAGCAGACCAGCCCAGCCCAGAATACTACTATAAACTAAGCAAACACCTTCCACCCTGGTTTTCCGTCACTCTACACCACCGGTGTATACAAGTGGGGAAATTTTAACAAACAAACCTTCAAAATGAGAAGGGCTGCAGCAGGCAACATAGAACAACATGTGCAAGAGGCTGAGGGTGGTGAGGATGTGAATGCTGCCGAACAACCCACAGTTAGGAGATATTGAAGAGTGTACAGACCCAGGGTAACCTTCCAGGGGCTACATGAGCTGGAGATAGTGGAGCACTATAGGGTGGATGGAGACCTCCTACAGCAGATTGTTGAGCTGTGCCAGCCACAGCTGACACACCAAACTGGCCGAGGGGAACCCATCCCAATGGATACCAAGGTATGTGTAGGCCTAGGTATACTAGCCACAGGTACCTCCCAAAGCACAACTGGGGATATCATGGGCATCTCACAGGCATCAGCATTCAGAGTATTCCACCACTTCCTGGATGCCACGTCAGCACATGCCAGTGAGCACGTATATTTCCTCAACACATGTGAGGTGTTAACCAGCAATATGTGTCTCTTCCACCAAATAGCAGAATACATGGGGTAGTGGGTGCTATAGGCTGCATGTACCTACTCATCAAAGTACCACCCGGTGAGCAGGGTAGGACCTACATCAACCGCAGGGGCATCCCCTCTATCAACTGCTAGGTCGTATGTGATGTCCAGGGCATTATAATGAATGTGTGTGTTGGCTGTCCTGGAAGCTATAATGATTCACACATATGGCATCTGATGCAGCTGTACCACAGATTTGCCAATGTGGACATCCCCTACGGTCACCTAGTGGGGGATGCTGGGTACCCACTGAAGCCATGGCTGATGACACCCATCAGAAATGCACATGCACCTGAACAACAATGCCATAATGAGGCACACGCACAGGCCAGACATATAATAGAGCATGTGTTTGGGATGTTCAGGTCATGGTTCCGGTGTCTGGACACATCCGGTGGAGCCTTGCAGTACAGCTACATGTACCCAAATTGTTATGGTATGTGCTATGCTATACAATATGATCCTGCAGAAACAGCTGCAGCAGGAACAGCATGGGGCAGGGCCACACAGCCCCCCACCAACGCCAAGGCCTGTACAGGCACAGAGTGACTCGGAGGAGGAACAACCTGAGCCTGCCCCAGTAGGCAGAAGGAGGCGTACCCAGTATGCACTGGCCTTGGCAAACAGGCAATGCATAGCATATGCACTGACACAGTAGGGATCCAGGGGAATGACACCTCTCTCTGACTCGCACAGACAGTAAAAGGGATGCCAAACATGACACTACCTGTGCCCAGCCATGTATAGGGAGTGTACTATGTGCATCTGACATAGGCAGCCCTCCAGCACCATCCTCAAGTCTGGCAGAAATGTAGCAACAGTCAATGCCAAATGACCGATGGATACCCTGCAGACACAGCATGCTACCTGTTGATGTACAACACAAAGGTCAGCACTGCAGTACCAACTACCTGGACTTGATCCACACATGCAGTACAGATGGCCAGACTGGGCATGCTCACACACTTAGAGGAATGAGGACAATGTCAGTCAATAACATACTGAAAGGTCATACTGGGCATGCTCACACACAAACACATGAAGGCCATGTCTGCAAACACCAGTGGGCCAGACATATCTGGCAGTCGCAGTTCTCAGTGCAGACACATGTCAGTATGCACCACTCCTGCCTTGCACACACAGTGGATAAGAATACAGACATATATGTAAGGACAACACACTATAATAAGCCAAAGGTAGATGGGCATAGATGTGTGGAAGAGGGTGACCGTGACAAGGAGCCATCCAGGCCTGTCCCACCCAGCACACAGCCAAAGGGCCCCAAATACATGAGGTGCAGATGTAACTCACTGCAGATACTAGCCACCAGTATCTGTCAGCATGACAGACTATGTGGTGCACGTGCCAGCTGTGCAACATGGCTGTACAAGGAAGTAATCATCTAGTAGCTGTATACATGTACTTGTGACATATGAACCCGTGTGTGCCCACATGTGGCATGCCAACCCCTACATGAATGGGTTATGGCCCATGCACAAATGCCCTCCTCATAGCAGTATTATGACAAGCCTGCTGAGGTCATCAAATGTGAAATACACCTTTGGGAGAGCTGTAGCGTAATAATCTCCATTGCGCGTCTCATAACTGAGTACTGCTGTAATGATAAACTAGTTAGGTAGTAGTTCTAACCCAGACCTGGCAATTGTGTGTGTGTCTGTCTGTCTCTGACTGTACACAAAGAAATTCTTTTTAGGCTACTCACACTCCGTACAATTCATGTACTCAACTTTGACAAGGCTGCTGATGTCACTCACCTAGAAATACACCTCTGGGAAAGCCATAGCCCAGTAATCTCCATAGTGTGTCCTGTAACTGCCTACTGCTGTAGTGTGATAAAGTAGTTAGGTAGGTGTTCTAACCCCAGACCTGCCAGTTGTGTGTTAATCTGTGTGTGTGTGTGTGTGTGTGTGTGTGTGTGTGTGTGTGTGTGTGTGTGTGTGTGTGTGTGTGTGTGTGTGTGTGTGTGTGTGTGTGTGTGTGTGTGTGTCTGACTGTGTAGAGAGCAATGCTTTTTAGGCTACTCACACTCCGTACAATTCATATACTCAACTTTGGCAAGGCTGCTGATGTCACTCACCTAGAAATACAACTCTGGGAAAATCATAGCCCAGTAATCTCCGTAGCACATCCTGTAGCTGCATACTGCTGTAGTGTGAGAAAATAGTTAAGTAGGTGTTCTAACCCCAAACCTAGCAACTGTGTGTGAATCTGTGTGTCTGACTGAGTAGAGAGCAAGGACTTTTTTAGGCTACTCACACTCTGTACAATTCATATACTCAACTTTGGCAAGGCTGCTGATGTCACTCACCTAGAAATACACCTCTGGGAAAATCATAGCCCAGTAATCTCCATAGCACGTCTTGAAACTGTGCACGCTTGTAGTGTGATAAAGTAGTTAGGTAGGTGGTCTAACCCCAGACCTGGCAACTGTGTTTGTGTGTGAATCTGTGTGTGTCTGACTGAGGAGAGAGCAATGCTTTTTAGGCTATTCACACTCTATACAATTAATATACTCAACTTTGGCAAGGCTGCTGATGTCACTCACCTAGAAATACACCTCTGGGAAAATCATAACCCAGTAATCTCCGTAGTGCATCCTGTAACTGTGTACTGCTTTAGTGTGATGAAGTAGATAGGTAGGTGTTCTATCCCCAGACTTGCCAACTGTGAATGTGTGTGTCTAACTGAGTAGAGAACAATGCTTTTTAGGGTACTCACACTCCTTAGAATTCATATACTCAACACTGGCAAGGCTGCTGATGTCACCCACCTAGAAATACACCTCTGGGAAGGTTGTAGCTCAGTAATCTCTGTAGCACATCCTGTAACTGTATACTGCTGTAGTGTGATTTAGAACGGTGGTAGGGTTCCATCTCCACCCATGGCATTCCTGGATGTTTTGTGTGTGTTTCAATGTCTGTGTATGGAGCAATGCATTATAGGCTACTCACTTGCAGTACATTACAAATGCCCTACTTTGGCAATACTGCTGATGGCAGTCATTGTGAAATATACCTTTGGGGAAGGGCTTATCTAGTAATCCCTGTGGTGCACCCTATAACAGCTCCATGCTGTAGTGTGATATAGACCTTGGTCAGGGGCTCTATACCCACACATGTCCGTTGTGGATGTTTTGTGTGTCTCACTGTCTGTGTAGGGAGCAATGCATTTTAGGCTAGTCACTTGCAGTACAATTGACCTACCCTAGTTTGGTAATCCTGCTAATTTCATTCATTGTGAAATACACCTTTGGGGAAGATGCACTTCAGTAATGTCAATGGCACGTACTATAACTGCATAGTGTTGTAGTGTAATAAACTAGTTAGGTAGGGGTTCTACTCCCAGACATGACAGGTGTGTGTGTGTTTGTAGCTTATATCCTGTGTAGAGGTGTTTGTGAGTGTGTGACACCTGTGGGCAATGTGGAAGGGTTTAGCTTATTTCATTTATGGTGGCCCTACTATATATCACAATGTCAACCATACAGGGATAACAGATGTAAATTAACTGAGAAGCTGGGGTGCAAAGCCATACCCATACATGTGACATCAAGGCCAGCCAATCACAGTTAGCAACCCCACTGTGCCTTCAAATGTGACTCACAACGGACATTCCATGCCTGACAACATACCCTGTATGGACAGATGACACTGACATCAGGGAATGCTATTAGCATGATATCAATGTAGGTGCAGGGTAAACCTGCTGCCCATTACCAGTTCCTACCACAGGTGGGCAAGACTGGCACATCTGATGATAATCTGTGCTCACAACATGGTCCAGACACCCCAGGTACAGTTTCACATGTCACTGTATATGCATGTGGGAGGTGTGCACATCCTAGACACCATCCATGTCATGGACTAAGGAACACATACGTGGCAAGTGATGCACAGCATTGGCAACACACAATAGTCACCCAGGTGACTGGATGGGGGATGCAATACCCACCTGTGTGGGCAAATGCAGAAACTACAGGCCTGAGCCACAATGCAGACCATTGTCATGTGGCCTGATGCCAAGGTATACCCATCACCTACCCTTGTATAGCCTGCTGGCACTGATGACCACCACACACCCGTGCAGACATGCACCCATGCATGTCAGAACTGGCACACTGTGTGCTCGTGTGTGTGTTGTATGATGCATATGTCCACATCCACACTCACTACAACCCCCCAGGGCACAGTGAAGCATGCTGTCTGATGTCTGACACCTCCCCATACTCATTGTCCATTCGACCTCCATATGACCCGTGTGGTGCATGTGATACCTGCACATTGATGTATTGTGGCAATCCCACTAGTGATGAGTTGCACTCCTGGCCCTGCCAAGTGTGGCAGTGTGTGTGCGTCCCTGTGTGAGTGTGCCTGTGTTGATGCTGGCACCTGTTCATGCAGACAGGCATGTGTACATCACCTACTGTATATCTACCGTATCCCTGTTGCAGATGTCACTCACCATCACATATATGTTCTGAGTGCTCCACAGCAGGTAACCCATGTGGCACAGCCAATAACTGCATCAAACTGTGATAGCACTACATAATTGTTGGGGGGTTGATACCCTGTGCTGGTATGTGTGTGACACAAACATGCTTCAGTTTTACTCTCCCACCCCTCTCCCACATGTATTCGCCTCTGTCTGTCTCCCCCCACTCTCTCTCTGGTGGATGTGGAGACCCACACCTGCTTTGCTTAGGCAGCAGCATGTGTATTTTAAGTGATGCTCATGATCAGCTGATGGCCTCTGCACAAATTACAGCCCTCCCCTAGCTGACTGCATGTGGAATAGCTGTAGTAACATTCCCATAGCCAATTGCATGGAGACACACTCTAATACCTGTGAACATCATGATGGTGTTGGCCCTTTTCTGTCACTGTGAGCAAGAACTAGATCTGCTGTTTGCAAACAGCATCTCAGATGGATTGCAGATTTACCTCTAACAACATACACTGTGGAAGGAGGGCAACAAACAGGAGGGGGATGTGTCTGACCTGACTACAGACTGTAAGTGTTGCTATACTGCATTTGGAGTAATGTTGGTTTAACAGTGTTTGTCTAGATATGCCTGTCATACATCTCGCAATACCTGCCATGTCAGTTGCATGTATATGAGGAATTCCCATCAGCAGGGTCATCTGCAGACTGGGCAGTGTTATGCCTTTGGTCTCATGTGCTAGCCACGCTGCATCTATCTGCAGAATGCAGAAGGTAGTGTGAGGACTGCAGTCTGTAGATGGTGAAGGCCATGACAGTTACTGACTTCATATCCCTCATAGGACATATGTTGCAACAAACCCTGTAACAATGGTTAATTTATGAGGTTATCACAGCAACATGTCTATACTGGACTTGTGTATGTGCTGTCAGCCACACCTCTGTCAACCTTTGTACATATGTCGTGCATGAAGTGGTGCATATGTGCTGTACACCATAAATAGTGTCATCATATCTGATAACAAGCCAGTGATATGTCAAATTGCTACACATGTCATGTACAGTAGGGGTTGTATTTTATGACATAACCTGGCCATTCTGTGGATGTTTGTATAGTACTGAGGTCTGTGTAGTGATAGTGAATGTCAGCAGTGTGTGTATTGTAAATATGTACCTTAGCCCGTGTACAGACTGTGGTGGATGTCATTGTTCTAGCTCCCCTTCTATCTGATGTTACATGCTGCCTCACTGTATGGTACCGTTTTGGCATACATGTTTGTAGTGCCATACACACACATGTCCCATACCACAGACAGCCATTAGACCAAACTGTAGCAGCCCAGTATATGTAGGGTCATTCTGTGAGTGGCACATATGAGGATGGTGTAGAACAGATAGTCCATATACTGTAATATTATGCTAGCTTACCATATGTGGCTGTGACTGTGTTCACATTGGTTGTGGTTATGCACTTTCACACAGGTGTATCTTACCCTGTGTTGTGACATGGCTGTTGAGCCTGCTATATATGCAGGTACGTGTGCATTCCCCCATACGAGATGTAAGCTAGTGTTGCGCCAGTCTGCCTGTAGCCTGCACAGTGCATTGTTATATGCCTAGCAGCTTAGTGTACTTACCCAGTGAGATGTCATGTACAAATACTTACCAGATGTACCACTGCTGGGCCTCCCTTAACAGTCATGTATGTCACACAGAGCAGTGGGATACTATACAGATGTATGTCAATATCTAGTGGGTAGTATGTGTCCATGGCACACCTGTACCAGCAGTCATTATGTGTCAGGCCAGACAGGAGTGTGTGAATCCAAAACCTATGGTAGCATATGTATACCAGTCATTATGTGTTATACCTATCTACATGGCTGTCTACATCCATATTGTCAGGTCTGGTACACATGTTGTACACTAATGGATTATGTGTATACCTCTGGGCTGTACACTGTGTGTCCGAAGTTCCACATATATTGGCCAATATCTCTGCTGCACTCCACAGGGGCATTGCATGCTATTGGCGGTACTTTACAATGATTTCCTTAGGATGTCTGTCAGTAGCCAATGGCACACATCATAAGCAGATGTGACCTTCCACACACACCATGTCTGTGAAGACAATCCCAATGACAGTAGCAATAGTCTAGTAATATACCTGCTATACATACCTGACATCTCCTTGCACTACGACTTTTGGACTATAGGGGCTGGGGTAGGGCTACACTCTATGTCCAGGACATATGGTGGAAATATATGTACATATACTTATCCAGTTAGATATCCAGCTATATGATTACACATGTGAAGTACTTCCAATTACCACTGCCATGGCAACCACCCACTATGAATCTCTACATCATGTGGGCGTGGTCTCCTTACATTTCCTGTGTGATGGACATCCTTCCTGTGTGTGGCCATCAGTGTTACAGACAGCAGGTAGCAATACCACTTACAGGAGAATCTGCACACTCAGGGCATCCACATATTTGTAGGAGGATCAGGAACTACAGACAGATTGTGAGTAGAGTTGTGATATGCTTTGTAGAGTACTGGTCTTACAGGGTGTGTGTGTGTGTACATACTAGTTCACCTTGGAATGCAGTCTGTCTGAATAGCTCACTACTGTGGGCCTATCCTCTTGCTGGACAGAGGTATGCCTATCATGTGTTGTCCCTCCACCACACAGGTCCTGTGTCAGATATTACACTGGCAGTGGGTGTGTTGCATGCTATCAGTACATGGCTACATCAATTTCTGTTTCTAACCTCAATTCCCTGACTAAGGGTACGTTGTAGACTATCCTGTATAACCAGCGCCTTGCTTAGTGTATAGCAACACTGTTCCACATATGTGCCTGTCTTCCAGCCTCTGTCCTCCATCTACATACCAAGCTTTGCATATATGTCATGTTGTTGGGGGTTGTTCTGTAGTGGGCTGTGAGTATTTCACACTGCCATTGCTGCCATTAGTCCACTGCTGTTGTATCCCCCACACATACAGTGGGGCTGGGGCCATATATGTGTGGGCGTCACCTACACAATACATGTGTGCCCTTATGCACTCCAGAGGCCAGTGTATGTAACAGTGGTATATGGGCCTGTATTATGGAGTCTAGGTGGGGAGCACCATCAATGACCTAGGCTATTACAACATGTGGGGGTATCAGGGGTGAGCTGCCGCAAGGTATCTGGATGTACAGTACCATATACTTCACTTATATTTACATTACTTACATGAACTGGGGTACTGCAAGCCTACTGCCTCCTGCCATACAGACTGTTCTGTTTGTCAGTGTGCTCGTGATGGTGTCAGTTATGCCTTATGTACCAGTTACAACCCATGCGATCACATAATATCATTACCACCTACTGAGTTTGTACAGAGTGTAGATAGAGGCTATACACACCTGCAGTACATACTGTTGATTGTTTGGTATCCTGTGGCCCAGTCTGTCTTCACTAATGTACAATTTGAAGGGTGTGGCCTGGACAGCAACAGTTGTGAACCTTTCTAGACTATTGTATTAGTGTAACTGTTTCACAGTTGCAGTTTTCTGTTTATATGGTTGTCAGTGTCTGAATAGCTATATAACATGCCATGTAGAACTGTAATAGTACACAATTAAAGGTTTCCCATTTCTGCAAACCTGTGTGTGGCATCTTTCCCTTTCTATGGGTATATGTTGCAGGCAATGATTGACATTTGTATGGGTGGGCCCATACAGTGTCCAGTTGTTCAGGTGTTAACTGTAGGCATAGTGGCTGTTCCATATTGTGTGCACCTTGTACATATGTATCATACTGTACATATATCTGCATGTGTATGTGTAGCCACACACACACACACACACACACACACACACACATATATATATATATATATATATATATATATATATGTGTGTGTGTGTGTATATCTGTATCTGCATATCTGCATATCTGTGTCTATGTATCTGTATCCTGGGGATGTTGATTGCTTCCACATATTACATGTCCTATGGGAGGCAGACTGTACTTGGTAGTGTATTGCAGGGTGCACGTGTTTGGCTGTGGGGGGTGCCTATTTGTACGAGACGTATAGTGTGTGAGGCCTCTCAACCCCATTTATGGTGCATGTGGACATATGTGTATTTGTTAATCTGCCATTGCTATCTACAGATGTATGGCCATATATACCTCTATATAAATATATATATATATATATATATATATATATATATATATATATATATATGCTAACATATATATAACTATGTCCATATATACCTACATAGATATATATCTGCGTACACATATGTAACGTGCTGTGTATATGTAGACATATAGGTGTAGACACATATATGTGTCGATTTAGGCATATGCATGTATATATGTGCATATATATTGATATATATGTATATAGTGATAGGAATATATATATATATATATATATATATATATATATATATATATATATATATATGGTTCTACCTCACATAAACGAAACCCCAAAACACCGACAACGCAATCACCGAAACCACATAACCGACAGTACAAAAACACGAAATCCCACATGCCCGACAACGAAATAACCGACGGTACACAAACACGAAGCCTCATACACTGCACACACCACAATCAACAAACAAAACACATTCCCGTCCAAAACCACATACACAACACAAGCACACCAAAATCCCTACAAACCCACACTAAACCTCACATACACAACTACCTACAACCCTAACCCAAACCCTAATCCTAAGGTCCATCACTACCGCACACTTACCTGGCCCGCTCCTAACCCTAACTCACTTATCCTGCCCCTAACCCAAACACAATCACTACCGCACACTTACCTGACCCGCTCCCTAACCCTAACTCACTTATCCCGCCCCTAACCCAAACATAATCACTACCGCACACTTACCTGACCCGCTCCCTAACCCTAACTCACTTAACCCACCCCTATCCCCACAGACCGTCAATATCCACACTTACCTTACTCGCACCCTAACGTCCGTCACCGCATACTTACACAGCCTTTTCCCATGTCGGCATCCTCGGCGTCGGTGCTTTCATCCGTCGGGTCGGTCTTCTGCACTGTCGATCTTCTGGGTCCCGTCGCGTCGGTCTTCTGAGCTGTCAATCTTCTGGGGCTCGCGATTTCCATGTCGATGTTCCGGCGTGTCGTTTAAGTGAGGTAGAACCATATATATATATATATATATATATATATATATATATATATATATATATATATATATGCATATATAGATATGTTGTATTTGTTTAGTTATTAATATCATTGCACACACAGGCATCTAGGTGTTGGTATACATTCTCTGTACTGTTGCATGGCAGGACTGGATGATATGTTTCTGAAAGCATTGAATGCCCTTGTATCTGTCATGGCTTAGTGGTAAATCACTTTGTGCAAGGTCCTAGGTTCAAGCCTTGCAGAGGCAATTTATTTTGTTGCTGGGCAGAACACGAGCTGTTGGACACAGAGCAATTAAAGCACTTTAAAGCAGTTGTACACAGGTTTGGGTGGAGCTAAGCACTGCTAATCTCTGGTTACAGTTTCTCATACTCTGTTAGCTTTTAAATTGCTTAACCTGTGTAGGCATAGCTTACCCCTGTGCAAACAAGCTTAAACCTGCTTACTGCTGCTTACAAGTGTCTACTCCCGCTTATCCCCGCACTAATTTCTTTAAAAGAAAAGAAAAAAGGGTTGATAGGAAAGTAGTGAAAAAGGGACACAAAGAGGGTAAGACAGTAGGGTAAATAGCTAGGCATGTGGAGGAAGGGCGTAGGAAAGGTCCATAGCTGCCCATTTCTTCTACAACAGCTGTGCATATACACTGAATTTGGAGGTAGATTTGGAGCCTCAAACCCCTGGGAGAGGGGTGAGGACAACACAAATTCATTGTGATGCCAGTTAGACCAGATTACATGTGTCTAGTGGACATGTGTGAAATGGACAGCTATGCATAGGGCGTGATGTTTTTATGGGAACAGATTGCCCGTTTTCTTTTCAGGTGAGAGTGGGATATTGGGGAGGGGTAGTAGGTATAATTGGGGAGGTAGGTTGGGTAGGTTAACAGACAAGACAAACAAGACACATACAGGGGTGGTATATGACACATGTGGGGGTAAACACCTTGGACGGGGATGGGTGTTTGGAAGTCACAAGCCCATGAGCCCCAAATGGGAACAGTGGGACTGAGGTCCCACCCATGGGCAGTCACCACTGCACCTTCACGGCCCCAAAGGTGGCTGTGCTGGGGGCTGTGTAGGAGGGGCAGGCTCACCCTCTAATTGCGCAACTCAGCCCTCAAGCTGGCTTAGCCGGTCTCAAAACTCCAGCTCCCTATGCACCACGGCCTGGACATGTTGACGGGTGACAGGTTCCCCTCCGCGTCTGCTCCCGGGGGGTGAGCCCCATCCCCTGCAGCGGTTCCACCTGAAGGTGGTGCAGAGCCCATGGAGGAGGAGGTCCCAGGCTGGGCCCCAGATGTGCTGGTGCCCTATGCCATGGCCAGCTGAAGTGGGACAGGTGGGTCCGCTGGGACCGGCCTTCCCATATGAGCTATGTTGTAACAGGTTTATGACAGATATGGGTTAGTAACAGTCAACAGCATTCAGGATTAGTTATAACAGCATGCATAGGTATTCCCATTAATCCAAACCACCAGATTTAACACAGTCGCAGAGCAAGCAGAACACATGCATATATGGAACAACAGTGACCATTACAAGAGCATGCAGGTTTCATTGATGGCAACAGGCCACCAATATGGGTTTATTTTAACATGGCACATGCATAGAAGCAAATGTGAGTATGTATAAACCATTAGAACATATGTACCAACAAATGTTTGGAGTGTACACATACCAGTTGAGGAGTGTCATTGGGTTATTTCGCACATATGGTAGGGGTGAGAGAGAGTTCAATTAACAACTAATATATCCTTGTAGTTTTTGCAACATTCTTAGTCACTGCAGTGATCTTTCCCTTACATGTATTATTACACTACCCAATGGCCTTCTATAGTACACTGGTATGTTTATAGAGTATATACGTGACCTGTGTCTTACATACAGGCGTGACAAGATGCAGGTGTTAATGCAACATATGTTGAGTATTGCCGTCATACACTTTGGGTGAGGTGCTAGAATGACAGATTTGTTTTCATATACATTGTATGACGATGTAAACTTTTGACTTTCAATTATATGTCATTAACAGCTGCCTACATTTCTAGGATCATCACACTGTTTTTTCAGGGGAACTGGGTACCAGGCTGGTGATATGGGCCATTTATCTGGACAT
Organism: Protopterus annectens; assembly: GCF_019279795.1. Lineage (NCBI taxonomy): Eukaryota > Metazoa > Chordata > Ceratodontiformes > Protopteridae > Protopterus > Protopterus annectens. The sequence goes on from NC_056746.1 coordinate 821,240,077, forward strand.
GCTGGATAGACTGGAACAGTTGTGGGGTATGAATATGCATACAACTGTCTATCTGAACATTCTAGCAAATTCTGTATAGTTGTTGGGTGTAATTATACATACAGCTTTCTATCGGAACATTGTAACAAAATCTGTACAGTTGTGGGGTATGATTATAAATACAACTTACTAGCACTCCCAGGATTCAAACCCCTGCTGTGTCTGACAACAAAATTATAGTTAACATCACAGTCCACTGTGCCATCAGGGAACTGATGTGAAGCTTTCTACTGTTTTCTATCTAAGTCTCCCTCACTTGTACAATATGACTGACCTCTTGGCACTTCCAACATTGTTATACAGAACTTCATACACATTTTATCTGTATATATCACAGCGTGGGTAACACTGCTTAATACAACAGTACTATTTATAGTATACAACAGTTCAACTACATGTGAAAGAAGAGTAAACAGAAGCACTCCAGGGGTTATACCTTTATTCACAGAATATTACACATTTATTCCTACTGCTACGACACTTTCTAAGGCTCTTATATTTATTTGTTATGACAGTACATGCAGAGAAATACTAACCTGCCTCGCGATGCAGCCTTTGCAACCTAGCATCATGGGCTTGCTGGTTTGCAGCCCACTCATCTGCAGCTGTCGGAGGAATACAGTGATATTTAGCCATACCTATCCATAGTATACACAAGTTAGGCAATTCTTAACTACTTAGTGGAATGAATACTTACTCAGTACTGGGGCATTAGCCATCTGCTGAGACTCCTGGATCCACTGTTCCAGTACATCTCCCCTCCACCACTTCAGGTCAGCATGATGGTGCCTGACCTGCTCATCAGTCTGGGGGATCCCTGTGGCACTGGTGAGGTCATGGGTGAGACTGTCCCAGGCCTCCATTTTATACTGCAAGCCCTGGTACTGGCCCTGCAGTAGTCTCTCCTCATAGTGTTTTACCAGGAGCCATACCATGAGTTTTGACTCCTGGATGCCCCAGCGCTGCACTCTAAAATGAGTGCCTTCACCGACACCAGCTATTCTGCCTGCAGTAGGAAGCTACAACCAGCTATGGAACGTATCCCCGCCTGTGTGGTTTAAATACGGCCAATTACCCACACTTTTCCATTATTGGCTGGGTTTGAAGAGGCTAGGCTATGGGTACACCTGCTTACCTAAGGCTGGCGATGCTTAAAGGGGTATACCAGTAGGCAGATTGGATTGGCTCCCCTACACATTGCTTACTCTTACTAAGCTGAGTTGTGCTGCAGTTAGCATTGCTTAATAGTTAATTTGCACTATATTTGCCTTTTGGCAGTGATTTATTCTTCATTACAGGTTATACATGTGTCTGGTATCCGTGATGCATGTGTACATACACTGTATAGGGACCTGGGGACTTCTACACTTTATTACAATAACACCTCACATCTATGCTTACTGTAGTACTCCAGTTCACATATTTATCTTATGTAGCAAGTTATACCACTTCACACTGTACACAGATTCAGTTCACATGTTTGGTTTGATTTTCCTGTGGTGAGGATTAGTTTGCTGATACCTCATTCATCTGTATTGCTATGATGGTTTAGTGGCTGACTACTGTGACTATAATATACAGGGTCCTGAGTTTGAGCCTTGCAGAGGCAGTTTATTTTGTTGCTTGGCAGAACACGTGAGTTTGCGCAGGTTTGTGTGACTGTAAGCACTGCTAACCTCCGGTTACAGTTTCTTAAACCAGTTAGCTTCTACTTTGCTTAATCTGTGTAGGCAATGCTTACGGCTGCCCACAAAGGCGTACTCCTGCCTGCTGCTGCATACCCCCCCGCTACTTCATGTACATGTCGGTTTTATACATGCTTAAGTCAGGTGTACATGTCAGGTATGACTGTTCACGAAGGTCAGTGTAAGGTTAAGTGGAATTCCAGTTTAGCATTTCTGGTTAGGCTACACTCAAGGTATTCGGGTTAGGTTTAGTTATGCCATACCTGTGTTGTAGAGTAGATGTGAATAGTGGAGTTGAGTTATAGGCGAGTAGGTGGAGGGGCGGACAATTTAACTGTAGGCCATTCGACTGATTGGTGGGGGTGCGGTAGTGCAGGTTTGCAGGGTGTTGGGATATGTATGCGAGGCAGGACAGGAGGTGTCAGTGTCAGTAGTTGGTGTAGGGGTCTGGAGTGTTGGGGGGTGGCGGACTTCGCCAGGTGGTGATCCAAGTGTGCTTGGGTTTTGCCTTCATGTGTTTTTATATATGTAGTCCGGGACAGCTGCGGTAATACACCTGGGTTGGGGGTTCCAGATTCTGCCAATATAGTTGTATGGAGGGTGTCACCTACTTGTGACTGTGGACATTACTATGAATGCAATAGGGGTCAATAGGTAAGTGGTGTTATTGGGGCACACAGAGGGGCTGATAGCAGGGGACATGTCCAGGGATGTTCAGGACGGCTGACGGTAAGGTCCACACCTGGTCATTTCTTCTACAGTGACAGCTGTGTATATACCCTGCATTTGGGGGGTAGGTCTGGACAATCACACCCCTGGGTGGGGGTGAGGACAGCAACATAGCTCTCAACTGATCGGAGAGAAATCTCAACAGAATCAGGGACAACTCCTCAAATAACCAGGGAAAATCAGGGACATTTTCTAAATATTTGTAGTATTAACCTGAAACATTTGCAGAATAAGAGAATGTGGATTAATATAGGTTTTCTGAATTGAAATGTCTATAACTCTGAATTGCTATCGTTATTTATTAAGGGCAATTCACCACCTTTTCTTCAGCACTCACCAGTTTTCAGAGGGATTAGGAGGGACAGACCTAAATTCGGAGTCTATATCAGGGACAGTTGGGAGGTCTGGACAGCAATAATACCTTGTGATGCCAATTAGTTCGGCTTACCTGCCTACAGTGAGGTGTTGTGACCAAGTGCTTTTTGGTGTCATTTAGTGGGTTTGCAACAACACATCTGGCTATACCATCCTTTGCCATGTAAACTAGATTTTGCTGCAGTAGGACTCATACCGAGCGTGGCTGCTCGTTGGGCATCGGCTCTGCCCAATACACACTATTGCTTGCATCTGTGGAGCGGTCCACATAGAACCACTCCAGCCAACACCTGCACAGCTAGGCCCATAATTTCATACCCATAGTTCCCAAACTGCACATCCTCTTCGGCACTCTTCTTTACTCCGGGTGCAGGTCGGGTCTGGCCACACCAGTACACACTACCCACTCCCCACTTCTCGGGACCCATCATGTATGTTGTCTCGACCCATGGATCATCAGGCTTCCCCAACCTTGTAGACCAAAAACATGCGTGGCCTGCCGTTGGACAGCTGTATAATGGCTGGAAACCTGAAAATCATAGAATTTTTGGGGTGTCCCACAGGGGACACTCTTGTCTTTGTTACAAGATTAGACTTGGCAGGTCTCTTCCACTGGTAGTATCCTGCCTGTAGTCTGGGAAGCAGTGGTGTGTTTAATTTTATTGTGTGTTTGTATGTTTTACCAGTCTAGCTGGGGGGGGGGGGGGGGTTGATGCTACGTGTTACACATTTGTTGACTGGACCCCTCATCTTAAATGCTGTATCATATCCTAGTTATATATATATATATATGTGTATATTTACACACACACACATATCTATACATATATATATATATATATATATATATATATATACATCTCTATATACATCTCTATATACATATATATATATATATATATATATATATATCTGTATACGTATGCATATATATATATATATATATATATATATATATATATATATATATATATATATATATATACATATATATCTAAGTATGGGTGTCTGCATATGTATATATCTATATGTGGGTATTTATATATATGCTGTCTATGTATGTGTACATTTGTACTACGGAGAGGGAGAGGTATATCTCTATGTAGTTATTGGTATATATACACACACATACCTTTACATATTTACATCTACATCTGGTTATTCCATTCTTTGCCATGTAAAATAGACTGTGCTGCAGTGGGACAAGTAGCGGGAGTGGCTGCTCATTGGGCAGCAACTCTGCCCAATGAACACTATTGCTTACATCACTGGGGCTGCCCGAACAGACCCATCCAGCAAACACCTGCACTCCTAGACCCATAATTACATACCCATAGTTCCCCCACCTGCACCTCCTCTACAGCACTCATCCTTACTCTGGATGCAAGTCAGGTCTAAACACACCACTACACACTGCCCACTCTCCACTTCACGGGACCCATCTCGTACATTGTCTCGACCCATGATTCATCAGGCTTTCCCACCCTTGTAGTCCAGGTATGTACACATCCCGCCTTGATAGGTCATCGCATGGGCTTCCTCCTATAACAAGACAATTTTTGGGGTGTCCCACAAAGGTTGCTCCTGTCTCTGTTCCAAGATTAGACTTCTCGGGTCCACTGTGTCACCCCTGGTTGTATCCTGCCTGTGGTCTGGGGAGCAGTGGATTATTTACATTGTTTGTGGGTTTGTTTGTATGTTTCCCCTGTCCAGCTGGGGGGAGGGGTTCATGCTATGTGTTACACGTTTCTTGCTTGGGCCCCTCACCTCCATTGGCATGGCCTGTGAACATATGTCATTCTTAGGTGCTGTATCTTATCATAGTTATATAGCTGTGTATATCTATGCACACACACACACACACACACACACACACACACACACACACACACACACACACACACACACACACACACACACACACACACACACACACACACACACACACACACACACACACACACACACACACACATATATATATATATATATATATATATATATATATATATATATATATATGGCTGCATACATATACATACATATATGTATATATTGGGAGGTTGGGAGGGTGGCCTAATGGTTAAAGTGTTTACCTTGCAAACACAAGGTGCAGGGTTTGAGTCTCACAAGGGATAATTGGCTAGGCTTGAAATGGCTCGCAAGGGCAGTTAGCTTAGTACTAACCTATGAACCTATATATATATATCTGATGTATGGGTGTCTGTATTTGTGGGTATTTATTTATGTCTATCTATGCATGTATACATTTGTACTACAGAGAGGGGGAGGTATATATCAATATAGTTATGGGCATTCATACAAACACATATACCTCTAAATCTTTAGCTGCATATCCAGCAATGTTGACTGGTATTGCTGGATACTGTGTTTCGTGTGCATACCGGACAACCTCGTGTACCATGTATGCTTTGCGATACCTATGACTGAATCCGTTAGTGTACACAGAGTCACACATGACACCGGCCATTGGATACAGTGTGCTTAAGGCACTTTCAAGCAGTTGTAAGTGGGTTTGCACAGAGGTTAGCACTGCTGACATCCAGTCACAGTTTCTTACACACAGTTAGCATCTCCTTTGCTTGATCTGTGTTGGCGGTGCTTCACCCCACCCAAACGCACTTGCACACGCTTATAAGTGCTTACATATGCTTACTACTGCTTATCTGTGCTTACACCTGTTTACTGCTGACTTATTCATTATGGTACTGACTCTTCACATGTGCATTTCACGCAGTACTCCAGTTCACATTTAAATGTTATTTAGTAGGTTATACAGCAATAAAATGTAAATAAATGTTCGAATACAAATTACACATGGAAAATGGTATGTACTACAGTAGGACTCGAGCCAGGAATGCCTCCTCGTTAGGCAAATGCTCTGACCACTACGCTATTGTGGTGCTGCTTCACTTACTATATCTTCCTTGTTATCCTCTTCAGCCTTTTATGCTGCTTTAACAATAGCGAAGCGATGGGTACACACGCGCACCTATGGTTAGCTGTGCTCGGTGTTTTAGAAGTAAATACAGGGGTTACTTCTTTTTATTTTTATGTCCTGTTGCTGTTGTACACATGGGGGACTGTTGGTGGGGATATACGAACACCTATGAGTGGTCTCACTCATTTATTTACATTTTCTGCTGTTCTACTTTGCATGGGCGTGTTTATTCTGAGGGCTCTGCTCTCAGACACGCCACCTGCACTCATCCATGCTCCATATAGAATTAGGAGGTCAGGCAGTGCGCCTTCATTAATATGCTTGGCGCTCTGCCGTCCTCAACTGCCGCTTCTGTGCAGCACTAGACTAGTCCTGCATGGAATATTGGTGAATCTGGGGGTATCTCTCTCTCTGTCTAGAGATATATATATATATATATATATATATATATATATATATATATATATATATATATATATATATATATATATATATATATATATATATATATATATGTGTTTTATATATATATATATATATATATATATGTTTTATATATATATATATATATATATATATATATATATATATATATATATATATAAAACATCATAGTTCTAATTTCAAATAATGTAACAGATTTTGACAAGAAGTGTGTGTGTGTGTGTGTGTGTGTGTGTGTGTGTGTGTGTGTGTGTGTGTGTGTGTAAAATAGTGGGCCAGATTCAAAAAGTGCCCAGCCATGAGCCTTAATTCTCTGGCAAAATATGTCCTTTAATGCAATCACAAAAAAATGGAGACTCATAGCCACATTAGCTACAATGAGGAAATACCTCATTAACAAATAATTTGGATATCTCTGATTTCTTGGTGATTACTGCAAGCACTATCTAACACTTTGCTGCAGTAATCACCAGCAGTGGTCACTGCATCTCACTGGCACATGCCGCCACATATGTATACATTTGAACACACACATAACACATACACACACACACACACACACACACACGCACGCACGCACGCACGCACGCACGCACGCACACACACACACACACACACACACACACACACACACACACACACACACACACGTGTACCTTTCAACTGTCTGTGATTAAATAGAATGGCCATCATTGTGCCTCCTATAGTCTCCTTGTCCCTGATACAGATGAATGCATTCAGTCAATAATGCCACATATGTTAGAGTTTATAATTCCTATTCTACATTTACAGTTTCTTGCTACAAAAATCTGAAAATCTGTTGTTCTACTAATATTTTTAGTGAAGTAAATTAATATTTAAAATGTGTCCCTGGTGTCTAGTCCCCCTATTACAGCCAGTGTTCATTAGTCTAAGGGGAGATGAAAGGCATGGAATTCCCCAAGCCCCCTACACACACACACACACACACACACACACACACACACACACACACACACACACTCACATACTCACAGTCACAGACGTTACCATACATACACACACAGGCACTTACTGTACATCAATCATATACTCCCTCACATGATCACACTTACAGACACACTTACCTATTCATCCAATCACACACACAAGCACATGCTGACAGACACACACACCTGCCCTACTTACCTAGAAATGTGCACACTTATGGAGTGAAGCTCATCACATCCAGTGCCTTTTGCTGGTCATTATGGAGCTGCTTTTTAGGTACTTGCTTTTTGTGATGTTGCAGTATTATCTTGGTATCTTACTGTGTTCCTTACAACTCTTGTCCCTGATTCACTGGCATATCTTCTCTTAGGTAAGGAAGCTGCTTTTTGTAGTCTTTTATGACCTCAGTCTAGAAAACCCTCTTACCTTGCCTAGCATGGCTACAGCTGAAGCTGAGATGTTGGGAACAAAGATAAAAATGCCTATGTAATTTGCTTAGTTTCATAATGTGCTCTGACATTTAGAGACTGTTTGGAAAGGGCCTTAATCAAGACATATAACAAATAATGCTCCTAAGGGCACAGCTATACCAACTTCATATTGTCAAAGACAAGTACTAGTTTAGGAGAACAACTCCACTTAACACCTCTTCTAAGTTAACAGGTTAACTTTACCACCAATCACACAGACAGATGCAATAAATTAAAAACACATATCTGTTTACTGCTACAAATGAGTGAATGTATCATGCAACAGCTGCCAGAAAAATAAGACAGCAGTACTGATTAAAAAACATAATAATTATCTAACCATAAAACTAGGAATATATAAAAATGGGTGTAACTACGAAAAAGTGAATGTCAAAATCCATTTTTTTTCAGTTTTCAAGTAAGATAGGAAATTCTTATAGAATTAAAACATTGCTCATCTGTACATGAGCCTGAATGCCAGCAATTTATTTGTTTCCAGTTTAGCCCTTTCATTCAAACAAGAACTTCATCAGTGACTTTGATTGCTCATATATATTAGAACTCAGTCCTTAGGTAAGTAATAACTTTTACTTTATACAGTTCAAAACTGCATTCTAAATATTACATGTATACAAAGTTATTCTGCAAACCAATATACCCCAATCTGTCATTGTGTTAACATTCATACAAGACAGCAACAAATATGTCTGTGTTACTGCAGAAACAGGCACAGTCCTTAAAAGCATTCTATCCCATGGTACTAAACTTTACCATAATACTCTCTCCAGATATTTATTTATTTATTTATTTATTTATTTATTGACACTTGTTTACCAGGAAAGTCCGACTGGGTCAAATGAACCTATTTTCAATGGAGACCAGGGAGAAAAGCTCCAAGCACATCAATTACATAGACAAAGTCTACGGTAGTAGTAAAATTTACTGTATACACATTTAAGTAAGAATACATACATTATCAAAAAAAAAGAAAATGTGAACAAAATGCCAGTACAAGATATACATCTGAGCATAGATTCAATGAGAGTTAAACTTATTAAAAATAAAGAAAAATGTGAATAAAATATAATATAAAGCAGGTATTTGTGGGGTGATTGAAGAGTCAGAGGAATCAGATGGCTGACAGTAAGTCAGAACATTATATGGAAGGCAATAATAGGGTGACAGAACTGGAGAATGAGAATCATAATAGTAGAAAGGTGAAGGAGAGCAGGACACATGGTAATACAAGTAAGAGAAAAGCGAAATAGAGAAAGATATAGACATGAGGTGAGAAATATGCCAGGTGTCATAGGATGGGGGTAAAGTGTTAATGCTTTCCTTATGGCAGAATTTGTTTCCTTGCGTAGTACATGATCCTTTCCTATAGTGTTAGACAATGCTGCAAGATTCTGTTAGCACTCATTGTTCTACAGGATTCCTTCAATGGCAAATTTAGCTCCCCAATTTTAGCTGTTGCCAGACTAACAACCATGCATCATGCTGACATCCATTTTGCAAGTTAATCCTATCCAAAGATAAGTTATTAAATAATAAAGGGTCTAATGCCAAACCTTAGGCATGCTGTACATGTTCATTAAGATCATATGGCCTAAAAGTCTTTAAAGGTCTTTTTTTAGTTATATTTATGATATAGTTCTTAATCTTTTGGATGATTTTAAATCCATCTTAAATTTAAAGTCAAACAGAATCACAAACCAGTCCAAAAAACAAACGTAGCCCAAGTGAAGCAGCTGGATTGGACCCACTCACCAAAAATGGATGACTCAGTAGTATAAATCACAAAACCACTTTAATCGAATCAGTACATAAATCCAGGAACAAAATGGATAACCACTTTCATCTAGATAATCTAGGCTTCATCAGACAAAAGTTAAAGCATAGATACTTCATTTTATACAAACCAAACAGGAAGTGACACAATTCAAAGTTAATTAGGGCAGATAAATGACTTTACATTAAATATTCATGAGATGAATAAAATAAGATAAAATGAAATCCTAAATATAGCAACAAACTGCAGGACACAAACCCCCCCACAGCAGTATAAATACGAGTTAAATACATTAAATATAAAAAATGAAATTACAAATGTAACTTGATAATGCATATTTCATTGAATGTATGAAGGAAAATATAATTCCAAAAGGTTTGAGAATGTGGCGCTATCCTAGTGGCTTGCAACATAATTCTGAATTGTTTAAAGAGCTAGTGGTTATGTTTGACAACCATGGGATAGAATACACGTGATTAATAGTCAAACATAATGATTTGTTAATTAATGAATTGATTTCTTCTGTTTCTGATTTGGATAAAAGTATTTGTGGGTATTTACATTATGATAAGTTTAAATTTGAGTGTTTGAGAATATTCAAGAGTATTGCCCAATTTGTGGGTTCCATAAAAGCTAGAAAGGTGAAAAAAAATAACTAGAGACAGAAATGATTATGGCAAAGGTATGGCATACCCCAGACCTGCGCCATCACAAGAATGGGGTAACAAATTTAACAACTCTTTTCTGTCAACAATACTCATGAAAACAATAGTAATGATACAACACCCAGCAATTCTGGGCAGGTTTTTTAGACCCACAGGAATTTCCACCTCTAAGGTACTCAGAGCATCTGAGGAACAAGAGCCCACCTATTAACACCAACTGGGAGATGGCTCCTGTGAAGACCCACAACCAATGGAACAGGGGAGGGATGATGAACAGGGGTGGGAGGGGGTTCCAGAACTGGAACAACAGCAGTTAATTGTATCTACACCTGATACTTCTAACATGTTGATGGATATACCAGAACAAATTTTGGATCATCCACTGCCACCCTGCCATATTGTCACTAACACATTGGGTGATTTTAATGTATATAATTTTTCCAGCAATGAAATTAGGCCAGAACATTGCAATCTGTTTGCCAAAGGGTTTACCTTTGTGCCCTCACAATCCCTGAATATTGCCAGTACTTTAATGGATCTAAGAATTTACACACGTAAACTAAATTTGAAAATTCTTTTTAATAATTCCCTTTCAGCTTCTTTTGTCAATCCTTTGGCTATATCTAGCACTTGCAACCCTCCACTCCACCCTATGGTTCAGCTATTCAAGAACATTTGTGAACTTGACATACGTAATTCTATGTTCTCAAATAGGAACTCTAATGTAAATGAAAAAAGGTTAATAGAAATAAAGGTTTTTGCGCATGCAACTAGAATTATGAAACCAGACAAGGGGGGAGGGGTAGTTTTAATTAACTACTATGATTATAATGAGAAGATGTTATTTATTTTAGAAGGAAAAGTGTACTCAAAAGCTTCTCTAAATAAGTTAAATGTGTCATATAGCAAAATAAGAAATGAACTACAAGATCTTTTCATTAAAGGATCAATTACTATTGATAAGCTTAATTACCTATCGGTTCCCTATCCCAGACTATCTGTAATGTTTGGACTACCAAAATTACACAAGGATCTCATACAACCACCTATGCGCCCCATTGTTGATTCTAAAGGTTCTATCACTCACCCCTTGGCAAAATATTTTGACAAGTTAAAAGAACACGTACTCAATGAAACACACATTTGTAAGGACTCATGGAGTTTTTTAGAAGCAATCATTAAAATACCTTTTAAAGATACCTGTATGTTTATAACCACTGACATCAAGGATTTATACTCAGTAATATCCCACAATGCAGGACTAGACTGGTTCACAGAATACCTTTATGAGAAAGGTGTAGCATACTTTGATGTTCTGGTTTATGTACACTTGATGGAAATGGTTCTCAAAAACAATTTTATACATTTTAATAAGGAATTATATTTACAGCAAGAGGAAGTGGCCATGGGGTCAGCATGTGGTGGGCTATATGCCAACATTGTGGTAAAACAATGGGATACAAAACTTTTGTTTTCCTCAAAGTATTTGGCTATATTAAGTTTTATACCAGGTTTTTGGATGACATGTTTATTTCATGGACCTAACAAACTTGTTAATGGTTTTATTGCATATATTGGAACCACCACTGATTTCAATATGATTTATTTCCTTGACATCCTTTTACTCAAGGACAATCATAATACGAAGCTTGTTTCAAAGATTTTTAGAAAAAATACTTATTCTAACTCTCTACTACATTATTCTACCACCCACCCTGCAAAACAAAAGAAGGCTATTGTTAAAGGCCAATTTGTTCGTGCAGCATGTATCGTGTCTTTAATGGATGAATTTATGAATGAATGTGACACGCTGAAAGAAATGTTTCTAAGAAGAGGTTACCCTCACAAAATTATTATTAACATTATGATTGAGGTTGTCAACAAAAGGGAGAGAGGTTTTTACCTCCCATTACTTTCTGGTGATAGTGCATCCATTACCCCACCTTCATCCAACATTCATGATACTAGCATAGTGGAAGAAAGTAGATATTTTAAAACCTCATTTATTACTGTTTTTACTGATGAGAGTTTCATTTTAAAGGATATTTTATTGAAAAACTGGTCCATTCTTAAACACAAAAAGAATATTAGATCTGTGATAGGCTCACAACCTATCATTGTGTATAAAAAGGAAAAAATTTAAAGAATATTTTCGAAACTATGAGCCTGCTCTTTCACCAAAAACCTGGTTCCATGAATAAGAGTGGTAGATGCAACAACTGTAAATTTGTAAAAGAAGGTAATATATTTTGTGTCAACAATGTGGAAATTAACATCAGGCAGAAATATCACTCTTGTTCTGAGAAAGTAGTATATTGTATTATGTGCACTTTCTGTTCGTGTTTCTATGTTGGCAAGACTGACCGGAAGCTGAAGAACTGCATCTACAAACATTTATATGATATTAAAAATACTAAAGACACCAATGCATTGAGTAAACACATAATGGAGAACAACAATCACAAATCTTTATTCTTCATTATAGACAGTATCAACACTGATGTTAGAGGAGGAGCATGGTCACTAATGTTGGAAAAAAGAGAATTATATTGACAGCTACACCTTAATGCAGGGAACTGGCCAGGCTTAAATGAAAATATTTCAATCAGCTCTTTACTAAAATTAAAGGCATTGGAGAGGTAATATGACCTCCCAAATAATTACTGTTTAATATACCATGTTACCGCGGTGGTGGTGCTGCGGTGGCATTGTCGCCTCACAGTAAGACCCTGTCCGGTTCAATTCTCAGCTAGAGCGTCTTCTGCGTGGAGGCATGCATGAATGGGCCTTCCTTTGTTGAAGGTTGTGCATCAGAGCTGGCAACTCAGCATGTAAAAGTCTACTGCCAATCATTAGCGGATCGGAGTTCCACTGTGGCGACCCCTAACCGGGAAAAGCCGAAAGATACAACAACACACACAGATATCATATTGTTATTTTACATGTTTTTAAATGGTTTTAATTTATTTATTACATACCATCAGTCTTTTTATAAATTTGTAATTTCATTTTTTATATTTAATGTATTTAACTTGTATTTATACTGCTGTGGGTGTTTTGTGTCTTGCAGTTTGTTGCTATATTTAGGATTTCCTTTTATTTTATTTTATTCATCTCATGAATATTTAATGTAAAGCCATTTATCTGCCCTAATTAACTTTGAATTATGTCACTTCCTGTTTGGTTTGTATAAAAGGAAGTATCTATGCTTTAACTGTTGTCTGATGAAGTCTAAATTATCTAGACGAAAGCCTTATCCATTTTGTTCTTGGATTTATGTACTGATTCGATTAAAGTGGTTTTGTGATTTATACTACTTAGTCATCCATTTTTGGTGAGTGGGTCCAATCCAGCTGATTCACTTGGGCTACCATCTTAAATTTACATAGTGTATAAAACTTTACTCTTTGAAATGGCAAGCATGGAAATTCTCCAGCTTTCAATATTTTATGACAAACGATTCAAGTTGGCATATTTTCATTAAAGTAATAGATAGCACTTCTCAGATCCTGACTATGGAGTACTTTACAACACAGCAGCTAACTTCATCAACTGCATACAACATAAAGTTCAACATTATCAAACACCTATTGAACGAGTTTGTCAACAAGTTGAAATATGCAACTGAAAATGTATAATACAATATACACTGACAAAAATGAACTCATATGGTGACAACATATCCTATCACTTCAATTATTCTGCACATGAAACACCAGTGAAAAATGAGTCACAGATATCTCAGTCACAACAAATTAGGGAAAATTATATGACCTCCACTTTATCTTACCTTGATACATCATTCTGCTGCTTTAATCTCCATCTACATATACATTTTCAGAATTTACATCTTACTTTGTACATGTTCAAAGAAAAATCCATGGGAAGATTAAAAAAAGTAAATAAATAAAGAAACACCATAGTCAGTTATGTCAGTATATTCCCTAGAAAGTTTTTTTATAACACTGAACACTATAAGGAGAAGTTACAGCATCCCGTGAGCCATGAGAAATACCGTGAAGTCTGATAGAGAAAACAGTGAAAGAGCCTGTTGCAAGACATATTCTGTAGCAACTAGCCAATTTCATGTGAATCATTTATATGAAAAAATAAGCAGGTAAGGGAATTACTGATATACGAAATCGTTTAGCAGTGTGTTTCGTTATGCTCCAGCACTCATAAATAATCTCGGTGCCTCTGACTAATAGCGCTCAAAAAGGTTTCAAAGCAGGTATTTCATCATACAGAATAGATACTGCCTGCAGATGGCAGTAAAAAATTATTTAGGATGCCACTAGATGAATAATAGAAGATCAATGTAAGTTACATGGTGATTTCTTGAACAAAATATGTTTTTTTTTTTCCATTATCTGTTCCATATGTAAGTTTTGTTGAATGAATTAATGTTTCACACAACTGTGCAATCTTTTTGCCATGGTGAATAAACTGACACTTTGAATAACTGTACTTTTTACTTAAAGCAAACTTTTTTATATTAACTCTCTGCAAGAGATAATAACATGATCAGAAACTATATGCCGAAGTTACTAAGAACCATGAAAATATATGCAGTGCATGGATTTTTGAGACTATGGGAAAAAGATAAACTCGTTAAGCAGGTTGCTAGAGAAAAACCCAATCTGAACAGTACTTAGTGGTGCGTAACAGAAGCTTGGCAGCACACCTAAAATCTGTTAAGATAGGGTCTTGTGCCTGGGACTAACAGTTGATAATAATGTCTGGCAAGAAACTACAGCAGAAGATAAAACAGCTTTCTAAAGTGACATTCACCACAAGCATGATGTAATACCTCGGTATACAGAGATTAAGCAACAGCTAATCAGGTAAAGCTGAGTGAGACTTGACTACATTCAAAATCCCATTCTAAGATGATAACCTCACTGCTTCTGCAGAATCCATTATCACCATAGTCTAAGCATATGTAAACAGCTGCACAGATACATCGGTCCTCCAAATTAAATGCCATGCCAAATTTATGAAGAACCTTCTACTGTGGAACCCAACTATAAATAGGCTCTATAATAAAAGCAAAAAGCTCATTGCACAGAAAACTAAATTTAACTTTTAAAATACTAAAACATTCTCACTAAACTAAACAGGAAACTCTGGATCCTGAAACTATCACACCTCAGAAGATGGTATGAGTGAAACAAACAAAACCAGAACCAAGGATTTCACTCGTGGAGCCCAAATAAGGGTATGAGTGCAGCAATGAACAATCCAATGGTTGTGAATTGTAAATAATTATCCTTGGATAGTAGAATGAACAACAGGAATCCACAGGAATAAAATCCAAACAGTTTAATAACGCTTTCCTCCAAGTACGTTTTCGAGTATCTTCATCAGATAACACACACAATAAACTGAAAAGATACCCTGCTTTTATACATACTCAGTTAATTGCTTAATTGAATAATAATTTAATTAATTGATTTATGTATAAATAAAACTTTTAAAAAATACCCATACAAATGTTTAGAACACTCTTAATATATAGAAAAAATTTCATACACTTGACTTGTATAGTGTGGAACTACAAATTCCATAAAAACCAATGTAAAATTCATGTTTAATAATTAAACCTTAATGAATAAACTTTTTAAAAACTTTTTTTAAAAAGGAATTAAATCACACTGAATAAAAAGTCTGGGAATGGTATAAAAGCACCATCTGGTGGACAACCAAGAAATCACAACTTGGCAGCTCTTAATTTTAAAACTGGAACAATAGAAACCATATCATTAAGTCCTGGTTCCCTAGTGGCATCAAGGATTATTTGCCAGTACAATTCCCTATATTCCAGTTTAGTCTCCCACATGCCACCCCTGATTTCTTTCGGTATTATCTCCAGTACAAAAAAATGAAAAATAGGATTTGTACATGTTTGAGAATGCCTGAACAAAGCATTGTTAATATTTCCTTTTTTCATTTCATAATAATGTTCATAAATTCTGGACCTTAATTTCCTTTCTGTTTTCCCTACGTAAAAGGAAGAACAGGAGTGGCATGTGGCGATGTATACTACACCCTGGGTATACTCTTCACTACTCTAAAGCTTCCATTAATGAAATAAATATTTCTAAATCAAAAATTAATATAATACTCAATGATTTACTTTTGGAAGGCACCATTGACTTAGACACTTACAATTATCTACACATACAGAATCCTAGGGTTCCCTCTGTATTTGGGATCCCGAAAGTTCACAAAGATCACAATGACCCGCCTTTGAGGCTTATAGTTTCCTCTGAGGGCTCCATCACAACACCTTTAGCCAGATATGTGGATGTAAAATTAAAAGAGTTATCCAACCAAGGCACCACAGTTCTTAGAGACTCCTGGGACTTTTTAAGACAGGTTAAGACCAACCTATTTTCAAAGGATATTATTTTCATTACCTTAGACATTGTGGACCTTTTTGGCTCTATTCCCCATGACGTAGGGTTATTGTGGCTTGAAGAAAGTATGGCACAATATGGGGGTCTTTCTGGTGATGTATTTAGGACCTGTCTTGTTTTAATGGAAACTGTTCTCAAGAACAATTTTATGTTCTTTCAAGGAGAATTTTTTAGGCAGGAAAAGGGGGTAGCTATGGGGGCAAAATGCTCACCGACTTATGCCAATATTGTGCTCACATGGTGGGAGATTCAATTTATTAACCATTGTGAATTTAACAATTGTTGGGTTCTATATAAACGGTTTCTTGATGACATTGTTATTTTTTGGACTGATACAGTTGAAAGATTTTATGAATTCTTGGATTACATAAAAAATAGTACTACTTTTTTGGATTTCACCCACAGTATCAATTATGATGAATTCATTTACTTAGATGTCTTGTTAAGAAAGGGAGAAGATCATTTTATTTCCAAGATATATAGGAAACCCACCTTTTCCAATTCCTATCTTCATTTTTCCAGTGGTCACCCCTTTGGACAAAAGAGAAATATTTTAAAGGGTCAATTGATCAGGTCCAGTAGGATGACGTCGGAGGACGTAGAATTTTTTGAAGATGGTAAATACATTTTGGAGATGTTCAAACAAAGAGGGTATCCACCTTATTTGTGTGAAGAGGTTTACAAAGTGGTACTGGAAGGTAGGAAAACCAAATTTTCTCCTATTTTAGGACAGGATGAACCTGTTAACATTACCATTCCTGTTCAACCAGGACCCACAGATACTGGTGCCATTAATAATAATTTTTCCAAAGCTTATGTTATGGATTACACTGGTGATTCAGTTATTCTTAAAAAAGTCATTCAAAGGGAATGGGATAGATTTAAGGAAATCACTGATTTGGAAATGATTAGGAAGCAACCATTACAATTCATATATCGGAGAGACACCAACCTGAAGAATTTTTTTGAATTTGGTGGTCAAGCTAGAGGAGACACTTTTACTCATAGAAAAGGTACATTCAAGTGTGGTACATGTTCCCAATGTCAATATATAAAAACAGGCTCCACCCTTACAATTCCAGATAGAAATAAAACCATCACAAGTTCTGGATTTGCAAATTGTAATACCCAGGGTGTAGTATACATCGCCACATGCCACTCCTGTTCTTCCTTTTACGTAGGGAAAACAGAAAGGAAATTAAGGTCCAGAATTTATGAACATTATTATGAAATGAAAAAAGGAAATATTAACAATGCTTTGTTCAGGCATTCTCAAACATGTACAAATCCTATTTTTCATTTTTTTGTACTGGAGATAATACCGAAAGAAATCAGGGGTGGCATGTGGGAGACTAAACTGGAATATAGGGAATTGTACTGGCAAATAATCCTTGATGCCTCTAGGGAACTAGGACTTAATGATATGGTTTCTATTGTTCCAGTTTTAAAATTAAGAGCTGCCAAGTTGTGATTTCTTGGTTGTCCACCAGATGGTGCTTTTATACCATTCCCAGACTTTTTATTCAGTGTGATTTAATTCCTTTTTAAAAAAAGTTTTTAAAAAGTTTATTCATTAAGGTTTAATTATTAAACATGAATTTTACATTGGTTTTTATGGAATTTGTAGTTCCACACTATACAAGTCAAGTGTATGAAATTGTTTCTATATATTAAGAGTGTTCTAAACATTTGTATGGGTATTTTTTAAAAGTTTTATTTATACATAAATCAATTAATTAAATTATTATTCAATTAAGCAATTAACTGAGTATGTATAAAAGCAGGGTATCTTTTCAGTTTATTGTGTGTGTTATCTGATGAAGATACTCGAAAACGTACTTGGAGGAAAGCGTTATTAAACTGTTTGGATTTTATTCCTGTGGATTCCTGTTGTTCATTCTACTATCCAAGGATAATTATTTACAATTCACAACCATTGGATTGTTCATTGCTGCACTCATACCCTTATTTGGGCTCCACGAGTGAAATCCTTGATCCTGAAACTATCAACCAAAGCCAGATATGAGGTAAAATAGCCACAAAGATGAAGGATAACCACACCTTCATTAACTGTGTTACAAACCACAGAAACAATGTCCAGCATTGCACAGAGCTAATGCTAAATGGCATGACATTCTTGAATCCAGAGAATATAGCCAATCTACTAGTGCACAAATTTAGCTCAAACCTCATCCCCCCTCCCCTCCTATATTCCCACATCACATATCCACATCTACACCTCCCCTCTTCTGCAGATTTCCCAAGAACAAGGCCTCAATGCACCATCCAAGGCCAAAACCGCTTCTTCAATGGGGCACGATAACATAACTGGACTGCATACTTATCAGCCTAAAACAGGTCTTGTCTGAATCCCAACAAAGTCCATTTAATATCAGCCTCCAGACAGACTTCAAGCTGGATGAATGGAGCACATCAACAGACATCCCCCTTGTACAATGATGTGGTGTCAACTAACCTGGGTAATTATAAACCCATAAGCTTGCTCAGTCTCATTTGTAAGGCTATTGAAAGATTCATCAAGTTAATAAAAAAGGACATAGGCAACCTACACACTTTGTTTTATTTTTTCATTTTGTTTTTGAGAGATTTTTAACCTACACACTCTTGACCCAAGCCAGTTCTGATTCATCAATAGAAGATCATGCCTACTTCTTTGAGAAGGTTACTGAAGCAATGGATGAGGGAAAAAAATCATTACGCATGACATATCTAGATCTCACAAATTTGTTTGACACCATTTCACATACAGTCATTGTAGATACATTTTCCAAGTTAAATATAAACCCTTATGCAACTCACTGGATAGAAAATCAGCTAAGTAAAAGAACCCAGAATATTAGGGTGGGCAGCTCTACATCCGCCAAAAAATCTGACACTAACAGTGTACCCCAGGGTTCAGTCCTTGGACCACTCTTCATTGGCATTTACTTCTTGGACATCAAAGCAAATGTAAAGAGTCTATGGCTGACCAGATTTGCAGATGACTGCAAATTTGGTGCCATTATTAACTCCTCAGAGGAAATCAAGATCTTCCAAGAGGACATTTCCCTAAAAAACAGCTGGTATCAAAAGGATGGACTAAAGGTAAATGCCAAGAAATGTATAATAGTATCCACTGGCAAGAAAGACCACCCTTGTAACGATCACATTGGCAACAAACCCCAAAAGCTGATCCCACAATTAGGGATTTGGGAGCTATTTTTAACAATGAACTGTCCTTTGATACCCAGTATTTTAAGGAAATCCTTTTTCAGCTTATAACTAAAGATATGTCATCCGGGTCTAGAAATGTATTCATTCTACTATACTCAGCTCTCATTAGGTTGATTATTGAATATTATACTCCTTCTGGTAGGTACTTGTTCAACCACTAACTTCTTCTTCTTCTTTCGGCTTTTTCCCGGTTAGGGGTCGCCACATTGGATCACTGTCCGCTCATGAATGGCAGTGGAGTTTTACAGCATTGAGTTGCCAGCCTGGCGCCCACCCTTCCACAGAAGGCACACACACACACACACACACACACACACACACACACACACACACACACACACACACACACACACACACACACACACACACGCACTCACACCTAGGGCCAATTTAGTGTGTCCAATCCACCTACAGCATGTCTTTGGGATGTGGGAGGAAACTGGAGCACCAGGAGGAAACCCACGCGATCACAGCAAATACAATAAATAAATACATACATACATACATATATCATTAATTAAGATTTGATACATCATAGTTCACGGACAGAATCACCCCCAACATGCACATGTGCATGTGGACACACACACACACACACACACACACACACACACACACACACACACACACACACACACACACACACACACACACACAATTATGAAAAGGATATGTTGATAGACTTATTTTGTTTCGCCATACCCTCATTTTCTTTGCAAGGAACTGAACTTCATTTTTTTTCTAAAATAGACCTGTACATACTGAAAAACTACTACTGATAGTTTTTTTTTTCAAAAACTGTAACATGCTACATTGGTGAATGTAGTGGAAAGAGAAATACTTTTATATAAACTGTGATTTCTTGACACCTACCTGGAAAGTGTTCTGCCTATGTTTTCCCCACCAAAAAAGGCAAGTTCTTCCAGAACAGCAATTACTAATTGACTGCTTAAGAGCTTCCAGAATTAGTCCTACCAATTAACTGGTAGGAGTTTGTACTGAGTTTCTGAAAAGCTCTCTGAAACTGAGGAACTATTAAACCCTTGCAGTGACATAAGGAGTTACTCTGGTCAAAAAGATCATTGTGGCAAGAAAAAGAGATTACTCTGAAAAAATTGTTAAAACCTTTTTGTCCGTTTAGCACAGAGGATGTAAAGCTATGCTTTGTTAATGATATGCTTCCTGTAGCTCAGGGTTTGATTCCCTACCCTCCATTTGCTTACTGTGTTCAAGTCATTTAACAGTGTTTTGAGGTGATTGGAAACTTAGGCTAGACTCCTTGACATCTCTTGAATGACATGCTTAGTAACTACCTATGAATCCCTATGAACCGATAGGGAGAGCTATTCTGGGGAAATAATTCTCATAGCAGTAAAATGGGTTGTCTGGCAGATTTGTTTTGTTTTGTTTTTAACTTTTTGGTAAAACCAAAGCCCTCCGTGTGCTGAACTGTAGTTGCTTGATCTTATAAAAATGGAAAAAAAAATCACTGAGATTCAGCCACAGACCAACACATTACAGCAAATATTCTTACTAATTAATCACCTTGCTACCACCCTGGGAATTCCAACAGCTAGTAACTAATCCAGGAATATGGCTGTAGTCTTGTCTTCTGGCATTTGAAGGTCATCTACCTGAAGAGAAGAGGATCCAAGCTGAGTGGGCAAGAATTCTGTCATGTCTCTTAACTGGGAACTCAAAGAGTACATAGATGGACACAGAAGATGCTGATGCATACCTCCACTAGAAACTGAAATGATATATTTTGGCAAGGACTGAAGCTTTACCTGAAGCACAATTCTTTACGTTTCACTACTGGATATTTTAGTATTAATGCACCAATAAGGCCACAATTGGCAGACAATGCATATTTTAAACTGTGTCTAGAATTTCAAGTAAGTTACATTTTAGATATTGTGGCTGTAGATAAGTTTAAAATATTGAAAAATAACCCTAATTCTTCTGAACATCTAATTGTTTTAGGAGAACATCTGCTGTTAACTGACGTTTAAAACCCTAATTTACACTTGTGTGTACTAAGGGTTAATAACAGACCTTCATGCAAGTATGCTGCTTTCTTTGAAGGTTGGGCGTCGGGCTGGCAACTCAGCACCGTAAAAATCCACTGCTAATGATTAGCGGACCAGAGTTCCGTTGTGGTGACCCCTAATTGGGAAAAGCCAAAAGACTTTTTTTTATGCAAGTATGCTGCTTTATCTACTAGTGCAAAATCAAATTGTCATCATCTGAGTTGGTTTGCTTTAAATGCACTACAATGTGGCACATAGCCAAGGACTGCACAATTAGAGACAATAATACCATGCTTTTAAAAACTGTTAATGGTAGTTAACAAATTTTACTTTAAAGCATGCCTATAGAATATGGACATATGAAATGTGATAACGCTGAACATTTTAAGTACTAGATGTGCTTAATCTGCTTTTTGTCACTGTGCTGCTACTAACCTTGTCAAATGTAAGATTGTGGTAAAATGAAAAGAATATCATAGATCTATTTGTTGGATTCCCTTGCCTTTTAACAACAGACAGAATGTTGGAAGTCTTTAGTAAGATGAAAGTACTTATCTGTCATGTATACCTTTCATGTTGATAATAATAAAGCAAGAGGATTTTAAATTGCTAAAACCGTATGCAATTTTTGTTATTTATAAACTTACACATAAGTCTAGAAATTAGATTTGGTAAAGCAAATACATAGTTAGCTAAAGAAACAGAGGCAACAGGGACACATATTTGCATTAGTTTACTTCATTCCATAGTCTCTTTGATTAATAGGTCATCTTATTCCTTTAAGGATCTAAAGTTAACTGGTTTGGTTGCTAGATTCTAGGAGCATTATTGCATTAGTTAAGGCACAATTTATCTGCAAGCATAAAACAACTAATAAACTGAAAATTAAATTGACATATACAAGGAGACAGAAGGGAATAATCTTCTTTGTAACCATGTGCCTTATTTAACACACAGTATTATAACTGGTCAAGACTTTCCTCAGTTTAAAGAACTGTTGGAAGTTATGACTAGAAAAGGTTAAAAAACTGATACCTGCTGCTGCTGAAAATAAGTTCTCTGGAAAGTGTCAAAGAGCTTTTGAAATTACAGAGAAAATAAGTAAATTATAAGGCAAGACCAGACCAATTATGTCACATAAGTGTTCTGAAACCTTGGACAGCATCTGAAGTTTCTGTAGTAAGTATGTTTACAGCACATCCTGAAGTCAGAATAAGACAAGCCTTCTCAAGATCTCAAAAACAAGACAGAAAATGATTTGTACTCAGGACTAAGGACATACACTTGGATATTCCCAGTAGAACCAGTTCAATGTACATACAGAGAAGCTATACCTGGTAAGAAAGTACATTTTAAAGCATTAAACAAGATGCCACCAACGTGTTCAGAACCTGTTAAAATTTAATAATAAATCACAAACCAATACTGAGCGCTTTTGTCCTTAACTGCAAAAGCCTTCATCAAAGTGATTTTAAAGCATACTGACTAAGATAAATGCAAACCAAGCAGGCATGAAGAGATGTAGTGAAAGCTTACCTTGGGAGTTATAGAATAATCCTAAAATGAGTGGAATAGTATCCTTGTACATGATATAGGTCTACAAGATGTTGTATCACCTGCAGGAAGTGGCATGGTATTTCTAAACCTGATCATATACCATGCCTAAAGTGAACAAATTAAAAAACTGGACAAAGCTAGCTTTTTATTAACACTAAACTTAAGCAAAGGTTATTGATAAATCCCACTAGATCCAGAAGCCAATTAAAGAAATTGCATTCCGTACACCAGATGGACTCTCTCCATTACAGAATCCTTCCTTTTGGTCTCCATGGAACACTTGCAACATTCTAGATTCTGACTGATAGGACTGTAAGACTCGATGTACTGCAACCTTCTCTGAATGCTGGGAAAGCCATGTCCACAAAGTTCAAGCCATTTTTTTAAATTCCCTGCTTCAAGCTGAATTGGCTGCATATCTAGCTAATAACAAGTTAGAGATGGCAAAAACCCTGCTATTTTGGCTATGTAACAGGTCAAGGGATAGTGAAACCCCAAGCTGAAAACTCTGAGGTAGTACAAGCTGTCTTGAGGCAACCATGAAAAAATACCATTTCATATACCCTGACTTACTTATACAAGAGTAAGAGTTCACTGAAAGTTCAATGGACATTCAAGGCTGAAAAAAAACTTTACAAAACTGGGAAGCATGCTGTGTTTGAAACCTTTACTGATAGCTCCTAACTTCTTCAAGTAGCTCCTGGTACACATCAAGGCTACTGAAGTGGACATTGGTGCAGCTTTGTCCCAGATGGCACAGGGATAAAAACATCCCACGGGTCACATCAGCTGAAAGTTCAGAAACAATGTGATGCTGTAGTCCGTGATAGAAAGGGGGTGCCTGGTTATGAAATGGGGCTAACCACCCTCAAATACAGCTTAATAGAAAAGTAGTTAATACTTGGTACAGACCCTGCTTCTGTTCAGTTGCCTTACAGGCAAGAGGATAGTAACTTCAAAGTATATCATTAGGCGCTTGCACTCTACCTGTACAATTTTAAAAGAAAAAAATTTCTGTGCCACAGTCACCTTAATGCAAATGGGATGTCTTGGGCATAGACCAAATCTGCTGGAGTTTGAACTGGTAGTTTTATGCTGATGGATACTGTGGCACTATGGTGACTGCTGTGCCTAGAAACATTGTGAATTTAATGAGAAGAGAAGCAAGTAAGTCTGAGTAAGGCAAGAGGAGGTATTTCATGCCCAGTGCCCTGCTAAGAGTGATATTTCATTACCAATGAATGAAAAGAGAACACCATTAGAAGTCTCAGGGAGAAAGGAAAGCTGAATGGTACTCCTGAAGGAGAGAGTCCAAGAAGATACCTCTGAACACAAAACAAATGAGGGATGCTGTTTTGCTGAACAGTTGGAAATATGTGTTGGAATGGATAACAAGACTGGAAGCTTTATACAGGATGTTCTGATTTGGATTATGAAAAAACTATGGTGAAGCATGTATTTAGTTCTTTACATCCATCCCTCCATCCATCCATGCAGCTGTCCTCAATCCATCCACAAACCCCATTTTCTCATTTTTTCACATGCAGTCAGGGTATCACATCAACAGTGACAATCATTTGGAACCAATGCTCACTCTGCTGGGCTATGGATATTTTTGTTATTTTGTTTTTTTCATTTCTCTTATTTTGTTTGCAAGACGTTCAGCTTTTCATTTTTATCTGTAAATAAGCCTGTTTAAACCAAAGACCTGCTATGGATTGTTTTAACTGTCTCTGGGACACTATTATATAAACAAAGACACTGCAACTGAAGAATCACCAGAATGGAAAAATAGTTTAATGCTTTCATCTCTGATTAATGAAAAGCCTTCTTCAGTATAACATTAATAAAACTAATGAAATAGGCACTCTGTAGTTTAAAATCTACAGAAAGTCCTCCTTCAGCAATACATATTTACATATTTGTGTACAAAGAGCTGCCATCCAATACATTTCAAATATAATATTATTAAAAGCCAAGGCTATAAAGGCATCAAGATTAACAACAGAAAATACACCTGGGAATTCATTAAAGGCCCTAGAGTGAGTCATATGACTCACACTAGAAAGGTTCTTCCAGCAGATGTGCCCATTTGCGATTCAGAAACATGATAGACATGATGAAAGATGTAAGACCTTGACACTGGCTGATTTGCATGTTTCCTGAATCACAGTTACTACCACAACTTGTAGATCCTGGTTGATCTATACACCACAGTAGTAACCTGCAGCTCATGTAGGCAGTGAAATCCTCCTTCCAGTCATTCTCACACACACACATATGAACACACATGCATGGACACAAACCACAGTCATTGTACCTGTCACTGTGCTCCTGTGGTTATTCCAACCCCTATAATACTTTAGTGTCATTATGCAGGTATGTATTAGGTCCCAATGTCTAATGTATCCACCCCTGATGCCTGTTACACTGTTGGTGCCATTACTCCACTTTAAAGAGTCATCTCTGGTGGTGTACTGTTTCCCCATTACCCTTATAAAGTGTGTGACATTACAGCACTTATCACTGGTGTCCAGTGGTTTCCCCTACCCCCATCCTTGTCACTATGGCAGTTTACAGTTCATAGGTTCATAGGTTCATTGGTTCATACTAGGCTATCTGCCCTAGGGCATTTATAAGCCTAGCCAGAGTGTGTTTGGCTTTCGCCACCCATTTTAAATTAATTTTGCTATGCCCTTTTTCGAGGTTAATATACTGTGCCTCTATCTAACAGTGACACAGAAGTGATACATGGGGTAAACCTATGATCTCCCATCCACTCATCAAGATTCATCTTGAAGAGAGTCAATGAGGGACTCTGCCTAACCTGGACTGGGATTTTATTCCAGAGTGAAGGGAGCCTCTGGGTTATGAATCTGTCCCTAGAGCATGTCCTATTTATTTGAGTGCTGAGGTTCAAGTCTCTCAAGCGCATAGCTCGATGGGATTTGGATTTTCTGAGGTGCAGCATGTCCATTAATTCCGGGTTGGACATGGCTTTATACGTCAGGCACAGATCGTCTCTGAGCCAGCGGTATGCCACTGAGTAGAGCTGGAGTTTCTTTAACCGGGCAGCATATGGCATCTGTTTGAGCCCTTTGATCCTCTTGGTGAGGTACTTTTGGGGTCTTTCCAGTTGCTGCAGGTGTCTGGTGAGGTACATCCCAAAAGGGGCATTGTACTCAATTATGGGCCTGATGAGGGATGAGTAAAGAGGCATGATGACCTCCCCTGATCTAGATGTGAATCCCTTCATGATTAGGTGGGCTATATAAAATGTTTTTCTAACCACTTTGGCCACATGGTTGTCAAATGAGAAATTACTATCAACTTGGATCCCCAGGTCCCTAATTACTTCTTCCGTACTTAATGGATTACCACATATGTGGTAATTTGTAGGCACTTTGTTTTTGCCAAAGGGGATGACTATACACTTTTTGGTGTTTAGCTTGAGGCCATGGCTCTGGCACCAGTTATCTGCTTCTATGAGGCCCTTTTGGAGGATGCTTGTGTCGGCTGGAGAGTCGATTATGGCGCCCAGTTTGCAGTCATCTGCGAAATTGGTCAGCCACAGTCATTCCATGTTGGGCTGTACCTCCGAGAAATATATACCGAACAAGAGAGGTCCCAGGACTGAGCCTTGTGGGACACCACTTGTAACTGGTTTGAAGTCTGACATGGCTCCAGCAATTCTAAGCATGTGGGTTCTGTCCTTGAGCCAGTTTGCAACCCATCTAGTGACATAGGGGTTTATATTTAAGCTGGTGAGCTTATCTATAATGCCCGAGTGGGGTATTGTATCGAAGGCTTTTGCGAGGTCCAGGTAGGCTGTGTGGACCACCTTCCCCTCGTCAATGGCCTTGGTGACTGTTTCAAAGAAATCAACCAGGTTTAAGAGGCAGGATCTGCCCTTAACAAAGCTGAACTGGGTAGGATCCAGTGTCTGTAAGTCCCCAATATCTTTATTTATGAGGTCCACGATGATCCTTTCCATAGCTTTGCAGACCAAGCTAGTTAGGCTTATGGGGTGATAGTTTCCAGGATCTGTTGAGGCACCACCTTTGTGGATAGGGACCACTGTTGCTGTACGCCACTCTTTGGGTACATATCCTGTAGTAAGGCTGAGACTGAAAAGTAGTTTTATGCTTGGGTTTAGCTCTTCTTGGAGTTCATGTAGGACGCAGCCCGGGACACCGTCTGGTTCCATTGATGCTGTGTTTTTTGCTTTGGAGAGGGCGGCTCTTACCTGAGCATCTGAGATGTCGGGGGGGGGGCAGCACACTGCTGGGATAGATATTTGCCATTTTGGTGGGGAGGGGGGGGGGATTTGCACTGAACCTGTCAGCTAGGATGTTGGCAATGTCTGTGGGTTCGGTGTATTTTTTGTCATTTTGGACTAATTCTGAGCATATCTGGGAATTCCCACCCAGGTTCCTGACATAACTAAAGAAAGCCTTGTGATTATCCTTAGTGTCCTGTGCAATTTTTCTCTCTAAGCTGGCCTTAGACGATTTTATGAGTGCCCGTAGTTTTTTGCTAATACTAATCAGAGATGCCTTCCCTTTTTGGGATTTTGATCTGTCATGTAGTAGCTTCACAGTGTGTCTGTTTTTCCTCCATCCCTGTTATGCTGGTCTGTACCTTAGTTTACTTTATGGCATAATCCCTTGTGTCTATTGTATTTCCTCCCCCGATCCCTGTTACAATGTTGGTGCTATTACAGCATATAAAGCATTCTCCTCCCACTTCCCAGTCCCTGTTGTAATATTGGTGCTGGTATGAAACTTTGGAAATTTCTCCCTGATGTCTGGTAATTCCCACCCCCTGATCCTCATTTTGCTGTTCAAGCCATTATGGCAATTTTTACATTAGTCCTCTATCTCTCCACTGCCCTCATCCCTAGTTGTAACATTGTGCCAGTATGGCACTGCAGATTGAGTATCCCTCCCACCTCTAATCTCCTGTAGTAACACTGGTGTTGGTACAGCACTTATAATCCCTGGTGTCTGGTGTTCTCCCCATCCCCTGATCGCCTTAATGCTAGGAGACTCAACAAGAAACTACACACGCTGGAAGCATTCCTTACCCTGGAGAATGCCAACATTTGTGCAGTTACTAAAGCATGGTTTGAATATATGGAAAGTACCCAGTTAGTGCATGGATATAATGCTTTTCACACATTCCAATCAACCTCTGCACAAGAAAAGGCAAAAGATAGAGGCATATTTATCTACATAAAGGATAAGCACACCTCAAGACTGGTCAGATGATAAGGCATGCATGAGCTACTCCATGTCCACTAACCATAGGAAAAATCCATGACCATATCCTTGCTAGCTGCAGGACCCCACCATGAACCAGGAACCTCATACATCATGCCTTAATTTACTAGAATCTCTTACCATTCAGTCCAACACCATACTCATGAGTGATTTCAACTTCTCAGTTGGGAAGAATACATAACCAGTAACATGCAGGTTCAAAGATTTTAGACTTTGCTAATGCAAATGCCCTGGAGCAGCAAGTCTACACTCCAACTACACATACAAATATCCAGACCTTGTACACACAAATATGGGAGTTCACCCCTCCCCCCTAGTCTGATGTCCTCACTGGTTAGATCAGATCACAAAGCTGTCTCCCTTGAAATAAATATAAAAAATAGAACCTCCCACCTAATCCCAAAACCTTTAAAAACGTTCCTAAAGCAAACTACCTTCTATTAAGTGACAGCATAACTTGTTTCTAAACTCCCCCCCATACCCAGAAAACATAGAAGCCTATGCAGAAGCATACACAAAAGCCCTGTATGACCATACACAAAGAACAGCTGCATAGGAACAGTAGTACTAGACTGAAATAGGCCTAGGGCAAACCACAAAAACAAGTCATCCTGTGAACCCCTGGTATAAGTTAGTTGTACAACAAAAGAACCAAAATCCTGTCTAGATATACGAGAGAATGGATACAACAGAGTAAAAACTCCTTCATGAATCAACTATTCAAAAGCAAATTTTGAGGCAAAAATAGCCTCCTAAGTGAAGACTATCCATAAGGCATTTTACAGTTATGCCTGCAATCTTAAGGGCAACACCCAGCAATGTGCAGAATTAGTTGTAGATGGCATTAAATATACTCTGCCAAAAGACTTAGCAAATCTGCTGGCTGAAAAATTTAGCTCAAATTTCACTTCCCCATCATCTCTGGTTACCCCCCCCCCCCACCAAGAAATATCCCCCAACATTCCTCAACTAGTTATCACCAAAGAACAGGTCACCATTGCAATCTCTAAATCTAAAAAAATGGCTTGGATGGGTCCCGACAATATTCCAGGATGCCTGTTAAATAGCTTGAAATAGAATCTATCAGGCCTGCTAGGATCACTATATAACCACAGCCACCAAACTGGCTTTGTTCCTGTCGAGTGAACTACTTGGGCAGGTACATGAAGCACTGGTTGGAAGAGAGAGAGCTAGAGGTCTTGGCTTGGCCACTCAGCTGAGATCTCAACTCTAGAGCTGTGCCAGTGGGGGGAGGTCTTACTGTGGATCTGGAGAAAGAGGGAGAAACCAGCCCTGGACTGACTATGGTCTATGTGTGCTCTTAATGGAAATTACACTCAATGCAAACAGCTGCATCTTGGAAAACTGTGTGTGTACCTGTCATCCTCCTGGTGTATGTCCCCCACTGGTGCTAGTGGTGAGGATTGAGGCTCCTTGATTACTGGTCCAGTGGTGGATTGTCACATATTGTTGGCAGAGTTGGGATCACAACATCACATACTGGGATTCAGTAGTGTGGATATTGAACTCCTGTAGCCTGTAAACAGTGTTGACTAAAGAAGGTGTTTGTACTCTCAAGCAGCCACATGGTAGACATTCAGAGTTTCATATCACAATATTTTGTTAGCTTAGTTAGTCAGAGAGAGCAGGCAAGGATGTCAGTGAGGAGTATGGCAAGCTGACAAGGAGCCAGTTGGCTGAGATGTGCCAAGACAAAGGACTGGTGTATGCTAACCTGACTAAAGCAGAAATTATTGCAGCCTTAACCACAGCCGCATCACAGACCAGCAACCAGGGGGACAACCAGATTGGCCTTGAGAATGTACAACTCTCAGAAAATGGACGGTTCAACTTTGCCTCAGAAGACTTAAAAATCCATCTGGAGTTAAAGAGACTTTGAACTGGAGGCCAAACATTTGGAAATAGAATAAGCAGAAAGGCTGAAACGTATGGAGGCTGAAGGAAATGAGAGACTTAGATGTTTGAAGGCTGAAGAAAATGAGAGGCAGAGGCATCATGAAAAGGAGATGCTGACTCTTCACCATGGTCATGGAGGTAATGGGGAAGAGAGTAACCGAAACCCAGAAGCAATAAAGGTCAGTAAATTTCTGCCACAATTTACAGAGGGTGATAATTTTGATAGTTTTATTCATATGTTTGAAAGAGTTTGTAAACAGTATAATGTTGAGCAAGGGCTCTGGGTACAATTCCTGTCCCCCTTAGTCCATGCTAAAGCTGCAACTTTTGTTTCTAAATTGTCTGATACTGATTGTTAAATTATAATACAGTTAAAATTGTTTATTAGAGTGTTTTAAATTAACACCTGAAGCTTACAGAAAAAAAGTTTTGTGAGCATAGATGCAAGGCAGATGAATGTATGCGAATATATTGCTGAATTAAGTACTTATTTTCATAGGTGAATGAGTAGGTGTCAGGTCACGACTTCTGAAGGGCTGGCAGACCTTTTGCTGAGGGAACAAGCCCTTAACATTTTGCCTGAGGACATGAGAATTTGGTTGGCAGATAGAGAATTTAATACCGCAGATGAGTTGGGGAAAAAGGGAGACCTATACCTAGCAAGCAGGGCATCACTGCACTGGAAAGAGATACCCAGTGTTGTTTGTCCTTCTGTAACATAGGTGACAAGTAGGCAGAGTATTTTGTTTAGATGCTTTAATACATAAAAACACATCAGGATAGATGGCAGCATCATAAAATACAAACAAACTGGTTAACAGACAGGTCTTACATACATACATGCTTACATCTCAACAGCTTACTACAAAATGTCAGTCAGGCTTGCAAGTGCTCAGTATTTATACATTTGTGCAAGCCCTTGGTAGCTTCTTAAAGGTGCATACACACACATCAATCTATATCTCACTCTGAGATAAGGAGTCTTTCTCACAGGCTATTTGCTGTGGTATAGGCTCGGACAGTGGTAGTAAATCTTTCCAATTCTATCTAAAGTCTACTCCTTGTGATTCCAAAATGTATGATCTCAGCTCTGGGCAAATACTCTTTATGACACCAATCCGATCATAACCCTTGGACGTTTGCATCCTTACCACTTCTCCTTCTTGTAATGGATTGAGCTGTTTGCTGGTTTTATCATAGTAGGACTTCTGGGTTAAACGCTTCTTCAACAGATTGTTTTTTCACTGACCTGTTGTTCTTGACACATGGAACCAACAATTGACTACTGATTGGTAATGTGGTTCTGGTTTGTGTTGACAGAAGTCTTGGGGCAGGTGAACCAAGATGTTTATCATGAGGAACATTTCTGAGATTTAAGAGATTCAGGAAAACATCACTATTATCTTGTTTTGATTTTTCTTGAAACTGTTTTGCACTTTTAACTGCACGTTCTGCCAAACCATTTGACTGTGGGTACTCAGGGCTACTTGTGACATGAGTAAAGTCCCATTCTTCAGCTTGGCTTGTAAACTGCATGCCATTGTCAGAAATAACTTTGTGCAGACTACCATGTACTGCAAAATAATGCTTCATCTTAGTAATGACAGTACTGGATGCTAGGTTAGGAAGTAAGTCAATCTCAAATTGATTGGAGTAAGAATCTACTAGCACCAAATAATGTTGACATTCTACTCTAAAACGTCGGTGGCTATTGTCGACCAAGGTAGTTCAGGAATCTGGTTTAGCTGAAGTAGTTCCTTCTGTTGATGTGACTTTGTACTATTACACACGGAACAAGATGAAAGTACTCTCTCAATGTCTAGTGACACAGAGGACCAAAATATTAGCTCTCTCGCCCTTCTTTTGGTAGAATCAGTTCCTTGTTGACCATTATGCAAATTAGTAATGCACTCTTGTTGGAAGGACTTTGGAACAATTACTTTTGGACCTTTCATAATGATACCTTTGTCAGACAAAATTTCATCTCTGTATGGAAAATAAGGTTGCACTTCTTGAGGTAAACTAGATGGCTTTGATGGCCATCCATTTTCAATAAAGTGGCTAAGCCTCTGTAAAACTGGATCTGTGGCTGTGTGATCTCTCAGCTCATCAAGATGTGTGGAAGAAAGATTTCTCATTTCCATGACTTCAAAATCAAGGTTCTCATTCTCATGCTGTTCTGTGGTGTTTCTGGGTGATCTGGATAATGTATCAGCAAGATAAAGAAGTTTGCCTTTCTTGTAGACAAGATTGAAATTATACTTTTGCAAGCTCAGCATCATACGCTGCAGTCTGGCTGGAGATGAATGCATAGGCTTTCTCAAGATAGTGACTAGAGGTTGGTGGTCTTTTTCAATCTGGGTAAGTCTACCATAAACATAATAATGGAACTTCAAACATGCAGACACTATTGCTAAAAGCTCTTTCTCCATCTGGGAGTACTACATTTCAGTTTGGGTGCAAGTTCTCGATGCATTGGTAACAGGTTGATCCTCTTGTAGAATGATTGCACCAAGACCAAATTTCGGGGGAATCACAGGAACGTGTAACTGGTTTGTGAACTTCATGATATCTGAGAGTTGGTGGACTGGCAATTCTCTGTTTCAGGACATCAAATGCTCTTTAACCATGATACATCTCTACATCTCAGCTCTCTAAGTGGTGCTGAAAATTGGCTCAAGTCTGGAATGAACTTGCCTAGATAGCTGACCATGCCAAGAAAATGGTGCAGGGCTTGAACATTGTCTGGAGCTGGCATCTCGAGAATGGCTGTTTGCTTAGAAGGCCTGGTTGTAGGCATGTACTAGTAAATAACTGACCAACATAAGTAACTTCTTGTAGCCTGAATTTGCATTTTTGTGGATTGAGCTGACAATTCACTTGAAGTGCTCTTTCTAGAACTTTTCTGAGGTTTCTGTCATGCTCAGCTTCACCATTACCTCCTACTAGTATGTCTACTATAATAGCAAAAGGACGCCCAGACAAAAATTTGCTCCATTGTATGCTGAAAGACTTTACTTGCAGAATTTATCCCAAATAGCATTCTCAAAAATCTGTACCTGTCAAATGGAGTACTGAATGTAGTGAGCACTGAGGATTTTTTGTCAAGCTGAATTTGCAAAAATTAACTCTTTGCATCTAAGACAAAAAAAAAAACAGTGGCATTTGGCATCAAGGCTGTGAAATGTTCATCTGCATGCATTGGATGATGAGGTCTTTTTAGTGCTTTATTCAAATCTCATCGGTCAATACATATTCTGATGTCATCTGAGCTTTTCTTATGAGCTACCACCAACCACCATGGAAGATACCCATTTAGTTGGAGTTGCAGCTGGACAAATCACACCTTGTCATACCATTTTATCTAACTCAGCTTTGACTCTGTTCTGAATGGCTATTGGAACTTTACGTCCTGGACTGATAACTGGACTAACCTCTGGGCCTAACTTCATGGAGTACACAACTGGATGTTTGCCTAGTTTGTCTTCGAAAAGATCAGCATAGGTTGAAAAAATGTACTGGGTGAAGTTGGAGCAGTGGTCTCTTAAGCTAACATGATGGGCTTCCTTATTAAATGAAAGCAGTCCTATTTTCAAACTGTCTCTGAGTCCTAATAATGACTGGATGTGCCTCTTGACCACATAGAATAACAAGTCGTAGCTTCTTCCAGCAGAGTAACATGAAAGCACTACTGAGCCTTCAGTCTGAATTTCTTCACCTCCATAAGCAACAAGCTTCTTACACCTTGCAAAATCAAGCCTTTCACCATTACTATTTTCACCATTACTATTTTCACCATTACTATTTTCACCATTACTGTTTTCACCATTACACACTCTAGCAAATGTTCCTGCTGACATAACATTGCACTTGGAACCTGTGTCAACTTTGAGCTCTGTCGCTTTGCCATTTATCTGAACAGTTCAAAATACTTCATTCTTTGCCCTTATATCTACTGCATTAACTGTTTCATGAAGCACTGATACACCATCAACATAAAGAGTAGGGTTCCGGCTTTCTAATTGATCAACTAATTTCTTAAAATGTTCCCTTTTAATATTTTATTTATTTATTTATTTTTATTTTGCATTTGTTGACCAAGATAGTCCAACTGGATACATGTCCATTTTCAGCGGAGGCCAGGGGAGAAGGTAGAACATACAGTAAAAATCACAAAATTATTACAAGTTACACACAGTTTACAGGCTCCAGTCGAGCAAGCAGGTAATATAATCATACATTTTTAAAACACTGTTGACAAATTGACTAGGCAATGTAACATGATTACAGACTATAGAGGAGGATCTAGTCAGGTGTTGAACAAGGAGACAGCCAGTGAGTTTTAAAGTATAGCTTGAGGCTTTTTTTGAAATGAGTAAGAGAGGGTTCAAGAGTAAGATCAACAGGAAGAGAATTCCAAGTTTTGTCAACAGAGTTAGCAAACAGGGAGTCCCCAGCAGAGTTGTTGATTTTGGATGTTTGAACCAGTAGTTTATTAGAAGAGCGAAGTTACCTCAGGTTCCTATAAGGGTTGATG
Source organism: Protopterus annectens (assembly GCF_019279795.1). Classification (NCBI taxonomy): domain Eukaryota; kingdom Metazoa; phylum Chordata; order Ceratodontiformes; family Protopteridae; genus Protopterus; species Protopterus annectens. Next base: position 821,275,183 of record NC_056746.1, read on the forward strand.
ATATTTTTAAGTGCAGGCATATTATCAGGGTGGTTGAGAACTTTATGGGCAATTATAAGCTGGTTTTACTGAAGTAGGCTAGGCCATTCTAGCCAAATCAGAAGATTTAGGTTGTGAAAGTTGTGGGTCCTATAGGTCATGCCTGTTGCAAATCTAGCAATATGGTTATAACAGCTGGCAAGTTTGCTAAGAGTGGATTTGTTCAAATTAGTGAGTAGAGGGGAGGCGTAGAGAAGAGTGAAGAGTAGATGGGAATGAGCAGTAGCAGTCCTAGCAAATGGAGTAAGGAAAGGTCCGATCTTATAGAGGGAGCCAAGTTTTTTGTTAATGGGTTTGATAGTTTGATTGACATGTATATCAAATTTGAGGGTGTTGTTTATTGCGATGCCTAAGAGTTTGGTTTGCACATCTGGGGAGATAATGGTACTATTATAAGATTTCATGGTGAAGAGTAGTGAGGAAGATTTACAAGTGGGGAGAAAAGAAGCAACTTTGTTTTGTTAGGGTTTAATATCAGCTGACAGTTAGAGAGCCAGTTTTCAACTATGTTGAAAGTATTCTGGATTATTGTCATTAGATCTGCCGAGGAGGTGGCTGAACAAATCAAGGTGGAGTCATCCGCATATTGGATACAGATAGCATTTGGGATGACAGTAGGAAGGTCATTAGTAAAAAGAGAGAAAAGAAGGGGTCCTAGTATGGAGCCCTGGGGGACACCTAGGGTGATGGGTTGATGGTTTGTCCTGCTATAGGATGGCTTGTTGTCTAACACACAGGTAAGATTGGAACCATTGAAGTACACAGCTATTTAGTGAGAATGCCTTAAGGGTGTGCACGTGTATTTGGTGGTGGGCCATGTTGAAGGCCTTGGAGAGGTCTAAAGAGGGCTGATGAAAGCTTGCTATTATTTTGGTTATGGATTATGGTGTTAGAGAAGGATAGGAGGGCTGAGGTTGTACTGTGGTGTGGCCTAAAACTATGGTGAGAGTTAGTCAACAGCTTATTCTGGATGAGACAATGCATAAGTTGTTGACGGACACACTTCTCCATAATTTTAGCCAATGGTGACAGAATAGCTATGGGTCTAACGTTTGACAGTTCAAAGGAGTTGCCTCCTTTATGGAGTGGTATTACATGAGATATTTTCCAAATGGAGGGGATGGTGGCTTCAGATAAGGTTCTGTTTATTATAATGGAGAAGGGGTATGCTATGGCATCTGCTACTTTTTGCAGATACTCTGTGGGAGGAGATCAGCTGCTAGAGTCATTGGTTTTAATTTCTTAATTAGAGATCTGATACATGATGTAGAAACAGGCTGAAAGCTAAAGGAGAGTGGGGTATTGGTTGTGGCAGAATTTGGGTTGGAGCAGCTGGGTGCCAGTTGGCTGGCTAGGGATTGGATAGTCTCTGTGATGAAACTATTGAGGGTATTTTCAATATCCTTTGGGGATTTATGGTTGGAAGCTGACGGGTTAGGAGTAGAGGACTGTCCTGGGTGAAGAAGTTTGTTTATTCCTGCCCAAAACCTTTGAGGATTGTTGTGATGTTTTTGTTGAAGATGGTAGTAGAAGTTTTTTTTGTCTTGTATAATAGATTTTTTTGTGTGATTCCTTAGCTGTTGGTATCTGAGGTGATCTAGTGGGTCTTTTGTGGCAAGCCATTTGTCCCATGCCTTATTTCTAGCTATGATTTTAGATTTGGTCTCTTTTGAGAGCCATGGGGCAATTTTTGTTTTGGTTCTAATGGAGTGAGCAGGAGCGTGAGAATTAAGAATAGTAAGGAATATGGAATTACAGTATGCTACTGCATCGTCCAGTGAAAGGTGCTTTAGGATTGGCCAATTGCAAGCTTTAAGTTCATTTTGGAAATTGGTGGAGTTGAAGTACTTATTATTTCTGACGATTTTAAAGGTGGTCTGAGGGGATTGTCCACCTTGTGCTTGATAATGTATGTATGTAAGTAAGTGGTCACTTAGGTCATCAGGGAGGGTCCCTGACTTGTACATATAGGGGTGGCTGTTGATAAGTATCAAATCTAGGATACTGTCTTTGTTATGGGGTTTGCCTATCCTGGTGGGGGAGGATATCAGCTGCATAAAACCATGTAAGTTGACATGGGTTGTATAAGATTCTGAGAAACAGGTGTTCCAATCAATGTTAAAATCTCCAAGCACCATAGTTTCTTGGGGGTAGGTACTGGATAACCAGTGGAGGATGTCCTCTAGGATGTTTGTATTATTACCTGGGGGAATGTAAATGCAGACAATGTTTATGCATTTGTTATTGTTAATCAGTAGTTTGGTAATAACAATTTCTGCATTATTAAACTGGGGTGGTTGTAGGGAGACTGTAGTAACTTCTAGTGTATTTTTATAGAGTACAGCTACCCCACCACCCTTCCTAGTAGTACAATCTAATCTAAGTATGTCGTACCCTGGTGGTATTACCTCATTGTTACAGTACAGCTACCCCACCACCCTTCCTAGTAGTACGATCTAATAAGTATGTCGTACCCTGGTGGTATTACCTCATTGTTACAGTGCAGCTACCCCATCACCCTTCCTAGTAGTATGATCTAATCTAAGTATGCCGCACCCTGGTGGTATTACCTCATTGTCTTTAGTTACCTGTTTTAGCCAGGTCTCCGTAAGACATAATACAGTGGGGGAGTAAACTGCTAAGATGGCATGCAGATTGTGGACCTTTTTGTTTATGCTTCTGATATTTAGATGGCAGGTCAGGAGAGAATTAGGGGGCCTATTGGCCAGTGTTATGTTAGAAAGAATATTAGTTTGGGAGATGGAATCAGCATGTGGGGATGGGCCAGGGTTTGGGTGGATGTCTCCATACATTGTCAGGCTATAATGTAAACTAACTATGAGTTTCATAATTCTGTTTATAAATTTTTGGTAGTGTTTAGTTTTGGGGCTGATATACCTGGGTCTAATTGGGTGGTAGTTTTTAGGAATGGTGGGTTGAGGTATGTGGGGAATTATGAAGTGGTCATTATTGTTTGATATTGCTGTGGTAATGGTTTGGGATTTTGGGTAGTGGAAATGTAGGTAGGGCTGATTTTCATAGGTGCTGAGGAGATATGGAATGAGTAACAGAGGTAAAAGTGAAAATAGTAGCAGTATTTTGAAGGATAACATAGTGCCTGGCTGGAGCATGATGTTGGAACTGTATTTGGTACAGGAGTAAATTAAGAAGACTAGGAAGATTAGTGGCAGGTAGGGGGGGTTTGATCTAGGAGGTTATCTTTGATAGGTTATAGTGGAGGGGTGTGGTTTTTAGAGCTTTAAATTTAGCACTACTGGGGGTGGGTATAATTTGGGGGCAGGGTGGGGAGCGGAGCAAGCCCAAGCACAGTGAGGGTGAGCAGAGCGGGGCAAAATCAAACCACAAGGTACCTGATTTCTGTGCATGCAAGGTAAGTAATTGTAAAGTGTTATATTTTATTTCTCTAGATTTATACTGCAGATATTATATTTTATTTCTCTAGTTTTATACTACAGATTGATAGTACACACTTGGGGAGGTAAAGAAGATTATATTTGCCACTAGTAGCTTTTTAAGTAGTGACCAGATAATTAGCTAAAAACAGCACTAAAAAATTACTGAGGTCTAATGGCTTACCAGTGAGCAGAATTCAACTGCTGATGAGCACTTGTGTCCTGCTGGGAGACTAGTAATTTCAAGATGGTTCCATAAACAGCAGGAATCTAATATAGACTTAGTAATGGGAGTGGGGATAGCGAAAAGGGTGTGAACCAGGTGCAATGTAAAGAAACCAGCCAAACCAGAAAGGCAAGCAGTCGAAAACTATGTGTGAAGGCCTCAGAGTGGGTGAGTAGTAATAGAAACTCTATTTGAAAGTGAAGGAGAGAAGAGATAACAAAATTTATTAAGGTTGGGAGTGTGTCTTCACATTGACTTGCTTATTAGTAGCCAGTTTGTGCACAGATTAGAGTAGTGAGATACATTAGCAATGAAGGGGAATGTATAGAGATGCAAATAAACAGGTGGGGCTCAAGTGATACAAAGCTAAGGGAAACAGCCCTGAAGGGGCTGCTTGAGGCTTAAGTTTTAATCACAGAGAATAGGAAGGACCTGAATTAAGTGTATAGTGTCTAATGTACAGTTAGGATTACTACACAAGCAAGGCTCAGTCAGTGTTATTAGCACACTGAGAACTACTGAGTAACACAGCTAATTTTAAAGCTTCACTATCATAACACATACATGTAGAATGCCTGGGTGGACTTTAATAAAAGAATGTGGGCCTTTTGATTTACAAAACCTTTTGAAATTATCCCATTTATTGCATTTGTGGCATTGCTGACCAGAAGCTAAACATTTTCCTCCTTTTATATTCATGACTTCCACCACAATTACGACAGTTGGCAATGAGACTAGGTTGGGGCCCATGCTTTGAGTTTGCTGACTCACTCTTATGCTTCATGGAGGCTGTGCAAACTCTGGAATTTGCTGGAAAGTTCTGGGGTTTACCAGTGGGTGCTGCAGGGGCTACAGCTGCTGCCATGTGCTTGGACCTTTTTATTTTAACCACGTGCTGCATACTATCAACATGAACTTTATCACTATGTCTTCTAGAGCTATTCTCATTTGTAAGCATATTTGTGTGCTTTTCTGTGAGCTCGTATATCTGACAAATCTTAGTGGTCTTATTCAAAGTTAAATCACCGTCACGAAGCAGAATCTTTCTCACAGCATCATCTTTGGTACCACACACAAGTCTGTCCTTTATCAACTCATTCCTTAAATCACCAAATCTGCATGTTTTAGCTTTATTCCTCAGGTAAGTTATATATGCTGTAAAAGTTTCACCAGGCCTTTGTTCTCTTGTGTAAAATAAGTGCCTTTCCATTGTAAAATTTGCCTGGGGGTTACAAATTAATCTAAATTTGCATCTTAAGCACACAGGGTCCTCCCTTGACTTGGGTGGTACAACAATATGATGGTTTTCCCCTTCTCCAGTACAGACAGCAAGTGCATACACAAATGAACATTCCCTTTCTATGGCTTCTGACACAACTACATTAAGCAGAATAAATGCCTTTGTATGGTCATCTTTATCTGAAAATGCAGCCTGTATGAAAATATCGTACTCTTGCTCAAACACTCTCTGGTTCTCAACAATATTACAGTCAAACACAAGTGCACTAGGTTTCGAAATCCATCTGCCATGCCCACAAAGTATGTACAAACACATTGAAAATATGACCCTTATAATTATTTATGAACAAACTGTTCTGTGAGCTTGTAATAACATTAAAATGCATAACAAACTCTTCGAAATGCTGTATTCTGCAAAATATGCTCTGTAATGGCTATATTCTGTGGAATAACTTTACTGTAACACTGCACAAATATGCAAATACTTTATACACTTCTGATGACTCAGATATCATTGATTAATATGAAAAATATGGATTCATTAAGCACATATTGAAAAATGTGGTTGTTTTCCTTTATTTTATTCATTTTATTCCATTCAGACTTTATTTCAAACATTTTCCATAGTAATTTGAATATTTTTTATCAATATCATACATATTGGTTTATGTGAATATTGTTTAGAGCGTTCTGAATGCCTTGTTTCATATTTTGTGAATAACAAATAGTGCTGAGCAAGTTTTAATATCTAAAATTTGTTTCTGACCTGTTTTGTGAAGTATGCACATTATAAGGATGATTCACTTTTCTATATTCCACCAGTTCCAAACAAGTGCCTTAAGTCGTTTTAGCCATGCCACCTCTAACATCATGTCCTTTTAGATATGCCACTTCTGACACCATGTTGGTCGTCCTTAACTAACATAGATGATAACTAGGCAGGATGTTTCATTTAGATGTTTTAATACATAGAAACACATCAGGATGGATAGCAGCAGCATAAAATACAAACAAACTGGTTAACAGACAGACCTTACATACATACATGCTTACATCTCAATAGCTTACTACAAAATGGCAGTCAGGCTTGCACGAGTTCAGTATTTATACACTTGTGGAAGTCCTTGGATAGCTTCTTAAAGTTACATACACACACACTGATCTACCCCCCAGTGCTGCACATGGGTGTAAGAGAACCCATAGTGGGCTGCCTAAACCACCCCAACAGACTCCACCAGTAAGAGGGGAAGCCACTAGTGCAGGTACATGGCCAGGATCAAGGGTTAGATGTTTTAAATGTAACCAGTGGGGCCATGTAGCATATAGATGTCCATGGAGGCAAGGTGGGGAACAAAAGGTAGGGGAGCCAGCAAGTGGGAATGACAGAATGCCAGCAGTAAGGTGGCTGGAGACAACAAGGGTACCAAACTACCACATACGGTTATATCCTATCTTAGTAGATGGGAAACAGGCCACTGCTAAGATAGACACATCCTCTGACCCAACCATTGTAAAGCCTGCAGTGGTTAAAGTGGAGCAGTACTTGCTTGGGCAGTCTAGTCCAGTCAGAGCTTTAGGTGGGACCCCATTCCAAATACCTTTGTCTAGGGTTCACCTTGACTGGGTGGTTGGAAAGGGAAGCAAGCAGTAGGTGTGTTTGAGGATATCCCTGCAGATGTCCTGATAGGGAATGAATTTGATAATGTAGTACCATGTGCAAATGCAGTTACTCACAGTCAGGCTTGGAGACAAGCATGTGGGTCTGGCAGCCTGCGGGGTCCAAGCAGATTGCACACTTGAAGCCAAGACTGATGAGGTGGCTACTTCAGGGAGGGAGCTACCATGTATCAGTGAGACTGAAGGTGAGCCACAGCTGCCTGTAGGTACTGATGTTCCTTTGGACAGAGGGGCTGCAAGGGCAGAGTTGAGTAGTAGTACCCAGGCTGACAGTGAGGCACCACTGTCAGAGGATACCAGGCTTCTTGTAGAAGAGGAGGTGGGAAGAGTTACAAAGAGAGAGTTGAGAAAGGCTCAACTCTCAGACCACACATTACAAGGCTTGAGAGAGGAAGCCAGGGAGGTGCCTGTTTCTAAGTGAAAGGGGAAATCTTTTTACTGGAACAAAGGGTTACTGTATAGAGAGTGGACCCCTGAGGGAGGGCTAGAGGGTGAGAGAATACAACAGTTGTTAGTGCCCAAAGCCTACCGTCTGGCACTTTTAGCCATAGCCCATGACATTCCCTTTGCAGGTCATATACACATAAAGCATACCAAGAGACATATTATCCAGAACTTTTATTGGCCTGGGATTTTCAGGGATGTAACAGGGTACTGGAGGACCTGTGTGCAGTGTCAAAAGGTAGGCAAGACAGGATACGATGAAAGCTCCTTTGGTGCCTTTGCTTGTAACTGAGAAGTCATTTCAAAGGGTAGCTATGAATAGAAAAGAAAGTGGCCAAGGATGCCAAGAATAACCATAAGGTCTTCTATGGCTACGTCAAAAACTTAAAGGGCAATGCTCAGGTCTGTTCTGAGCTAGTACAAAATGGAACAAAATACACTGACCCTTCTGACATTGCCAACATCTTGGCTGACAGGTTCAGTGCAAATTTCTTCCCCCCTCCTCACCACCTACAGGGCCTATTACCATTCTAGGAGATTGTGTAAGTCCAATTATTATTGATACATTGGTTAACAAGGCTCTATATAAAGCTAAAAACACTGCCTCCATGGGACCAGATGGTGTCCCAGGCTGTGTCATACGAGAGCTCCAAAAGGAATTAACCCCGCATCTTAATACCCTGTTCAGTCTCAGCCTCTCCACAGGATATGTGCCCATAGAATGGCACACGGCAACGGTGGTCCCACTACACAAGGGTAGGGCCACAACTGACCCTGAGAACTACCGACCAATAAGCCTGACCACTCTGATCTGTAAGGCTATGGAGCAAATCATTATGGAACTCATAAATGGAGAGATTGGGAACCTCCAGTCGCTGGACTCCACACAGTTCGGCTTCTTCAAGGGCAGATCATGCCTCCTGAACCTGATGGATTTCTTTGAGACAGTTACTCAGGCTATAGATAAGGGAAAGGAGGTACACACAGCATACCTTGACCTTGCTAAAGCATTTGACACCATTCCCCATTCAGGTATTATTGATAAGCTGACCAGCCTGGGCATAAACCCTTACATCACAAGATGGATCGCAAACTGGCTCTCAGACAGATCCCATAAAGTAAGAGTAGTGGGATCTATGTCCGAATCCAGACCAGTAATGAGTGGTGTGCCTCAGGGCTCTGTCCTGGGGTCCCTCCTGTTTAGCATATACTTCTCAGAAGTACAGGCAAGCACGGAAGGGCTGTGGCTGACTAAGTTTGTGGACGACTGCAAACTGGGTGCTATAATAGAGTCTCCGGCCGACATGGAGATTCTCCAGAAGGGCCTAAATGAGACTGATGCATGGTGTCAAAGCCATGGTCTCAAGCTAAATGCAAAAAAATGCATAGTAATCCCCTTTGGAAAAAACAGAGTACCCGCAAACTACAACATAGAAGGTAATCCCCTGAAATCTGAAGAAGAAATAAGGGATCTAGGGACCCAAGTAGATAGTCAGCTTTCCTTTGATAACCATGTTGCCAAAGTGGTTAGAAAATCATTCTATATGACCCATCTGATCACGAAAGGGTTCGCATCAAGATCTAAGGATGTAATGGTGCCCCTCTACTCTTCCTTCATCAGACCCATTGTTGAGTACAATGCACCAATTGGAATGTACCAGGCTAGACATCTCCAGCAGCTGGAGAGACCACAGAAGTACCTAACCAAGAGGATTACTGGCCTCAAACAGTTGCCCTATGCAGCATGATTGAAAAAGCTAAGACTGTTCTCTGTTGCATACCGCTTTCTCAGAGGCGATCTCTGTCTAATGTACAGAGCCATGTCCAACCCAGAATTGTTGAACATGCTCCATCTTAGCAAAACCAAATCAACTCGAGCTACATGCTCTAGGGATATAAACCTCAACACAACAATGAATAGAACATGCTGCAGGGATAGATTCCCTTCGCAAAGACTTCCCTTACTATGGAACAGGGTCCCGATCTACATAAGACAGAGCCCCTCACTATCACTCTTCAAGAGGAACCTTGATGAGTGGATGGGTAACAGAAAGTTCACACCGGGGATCACACCAACAGCACTACTAGATAGAGGCCAATGGTACTAGCTACTAGTACAAGGGTCTAGGGAACTACTAAAGGGGTGGTGAATACCGCACAACCTGGCTGGGCTAATATATGCCTTTGGGCAGATAGCCCAGTACCAACCTATGAACCTATGAACCTATATCGTGGGGCCTTTGAGTACCCCAAGTTCCACAGGAAAGAAGTATATCCTAGTAGTAGTAGAGTATGCTACCAGATACCCTGAGGCAGTGGCCCTGTCCTCCATTGAGGCAGAAAAGGTGGCAAATGCTTTGTTAGAGATTTTCAGCAGGGTAGGTTTCCCAAAAGAAATACTGACTGACAGAGGTGCCAATTTCATGTCAGACCTGCTGGCTTGTCTGTGGGAGCACTGTGGGGTGAAGCCATATCTCTCAACCTGAAATCATAAAAAAATCTGGATAAAGGCACATGAAACATAGGAACAAATCTGTATGCTGATTAACATAAAATTTGCATACATCATTATGTAACCTCACCTACTCCTGTGGAATTGTGGGATACCAACTTTAAAACGCAAATTGAAGAACAGACATATTACAAACAAAATAAACAGAACAATAGTGTTTCATTTAAATTAATATTTGAACTTGTATCAAACTTTGAACTTATGAAAACTGCAAAACTAAAATACAATTTTCTTTTATAAAAAATAAAATTAACTGCTTCAGCCTTCTACAGCCAGAAAATAAATGAGCTGGATTTAAACAGGAAATTAGCAGATAGGTAGATTTACAGACTGAGCACTTTTTGGCACATGCAATCAGTTCTTTCAAAGCAAAGAAGTGAAGCAATTAATCAAATTCAAATAACTGTAATAATATATGAATTTAGCTAACACTAGTAATACATTCAATATAATTTCTACAAAGATCATCATTATGAAACAGTATTTTCTATGGAAAATATTTAAGCAATCTATTGCAAAATTATCCATAAAAAAACATTACCTTTGAAACACTTACATTTAGTCTCCTGAACTAACATTGCCTTTAGCTGTTTTTTAAAAATAATCATTTACAAATAAAGTGCCTGTTGCCCTTGAAGAATACATTGCCTATGTTACATTAAAAAATGATAAGCTAGTAATATTTATTTATTTATTTGTTTTACATTTGTTGACTGGGATAGTTCGACTGGATGCATGTACATTTTCAGCGGAGGCCCGGGGAGAAAAGCTCCAAGGTAAGCAGTTAAGATTACAGATACAACATTATATATTGCAAATAGAATAATCACAGTAATTACATATGTAAGCAAGTTATTCAAATTCCACAGGTTAGAGGTAATCCTGAGTGTAAATTAGGATTAAGTTACACAAATTGGCTGATTTAACAGTTTTTACTCATTCTAGAGGAGAGTTAGCCAGGCTTGATACATTGACATAGCCAGTTAAGTGCCAGATGTTGTTTGAGTCTTGTCCTAAATTGACACAGGGTAGTAAGTAAAGTAATATCGGCTGGGAGAGAGTTCTATGATCTACCTACTGAGTTGGCAAAGAGAGAATCCCCGGCTGTGTTATTAATTTTGCTAGTCTGAATCAGTAGTCTGTTAGAGGATCAAAGTGGTCTAGGATTGTTATAAGGGATGATAATATTTTTAAGTGCAGGAGTATTGTCCGGATTATAGAGGATTTTATAGGCCAAAGTCAGTTGGTTATACTGGATTAGGCTGTGTAGTTCTAACCACCCAAGCTGGTTTAGAGTGACACAATGATCTGTCCTGAAAGGCAGCCCAGTGGCAAATCTGGCAATGTGGTTGTAGCCAATTGAGAGTTTGTTAATGACAAACTTGTTTAAATTAGAGAGTAGAGGGGATGCATACAGAAGAGTTGAAAGATGGTGAGAGCGAGTTATGGCAATTTTAGCTGGATGGGTTAGGAAGGCTTTTATTCTAAAAAGTGACCCTAGTTTTTTATTGATGGTTTTGATAGATTGGTTAACATGTAGGTCAAATTTTAGATTATTATCTATGATGACACCTAGTAGTTTTGTAGAGGGGTCAGGGGAAATTATTGTGCCATCATATGCTTTTATGGTAAAGGTGAATGCAGTAGACCTATTTGTTGGTGAGAGAAACAACATTTTAGTTTTTTTGGGATTTAGGATTAGATGACAATCAGAAAGCCAGTTTTCTATTGTATTAAAGGTAGTCTGGGTAGCTGACCATGGGTCTGTTGGAGATGTGGCCGAGCAAATCAGGATGGAGTCATCAGCATATTGGATACAGGTGACTTTTGGGATGACAGTATAAAGGTCATTATTGAAGATGGAGAACAGCAGAAGACCTAGTATAGAACCTTGTGGTACACCAAGGGTGTTAGGAGGTTAGAGAGTTTGTTTTGCAAAGGACAGCCTACTGTCTGCCATTCAGATAGGACTGAAACCATTGAAGGGCTTTAGTATCTAAACAGAATGTTTTCAGGGTGTAGAGTAAAAGTTGGTGATCAACCATGTCAAATGCCTTGGAAAGATCCAAGAAGAGGGCCAAGGATATATAATTATTGTTGCAATTATGGTTTATGGTGTTGGTGAAGGCTAGGAGGGCTGAAATATTGCTGTGGTGAGGTCGGAAGCCGTGCTGGGTGTCTTCCATAAGGTGATTCTGGATTAGGTGGTGCATCATTTGTCTATGAATAAATTTTTCCATAATCTTTGCAAGTGGAGATAGTATAGCTATTAGCCTATAACTGGATAATTTGGTAGAGCTGTCACCTTTGTGAAGTGGGATTACATAGGATATTTTCCAGATGGTGGGAATTTTAGCTTCTGCTATGGTTCAGTTGATTAGTATTGAGATGGGGTAAGCAATAGCATCAGCTGACTTTTGTAGGTACTCGGCAGGGAGTTGATCAGCAGAGAGTGTTGTAGGTTTTAATTTTTTGATCAAGGTATGGCTAAGTGAAGTGGCGACAGGTTGAAAGCTAAACAAGAGTTGGTTTCTAGGGGTGGTACCTTCAGGGCTAGGGGAGCTAGGAGGTAGTTGGCTAGCTAGGGCTTGAATTGCCTCATTAAGAATCGGTTAAAACTATCTGAGACATGCTCAGGGGGTTTATCAAAGGTAGTAGCGGAGATAGGGGTTGAAGCTTGTCCAGGATGGAGTAGTTTATTTAAACCTGCCCAAACCTTCTGAGGGTTATTTTGATTTATTGTATGTAAATTACAGTAGTATTGTTTTTTGTCTTGTAAAATGGATTTTTTAGTTTTGTTCCTAGATTGCCTGTATTTAATGTGATATTGGGGGTCTTTAGTAGTATGCCATAAAGCCCATGCTTTGTTTGTAAGGGTAATTTTGAGTCTGGACTCTTTAGACAGCCATGGCACAGTTTTTGCCTTTGTTCTTTTTGAGCAAACAGGTGCATGCAATCAAGGATCTCAAGGAATTTGTTGTTAAAGTATGCAACTGCTTCCTCTAAGGGGAGGTGTTTTAGAATAGACCAATTACATGAGTTTAGTTCTTGTTGGAATTTGGCAGGGTAAAAGTTTTTTTTTTGTTTCTTACCATTCTGAGTAAGGGTTGTTGGGGGTTAATGGCTTTGTGCTTAATTATATAGGTGAGAAGGTGATCACTTAGGTCATCAGGGAGGGTCCCAGAGGTGTACAGTTGGGGGTGACTATTTATGAGTACCCAGTCAAGTATGCTTTCTTTTTGGTTAGGTTTACCTATCCTGATAGAGGTAGTTAAGATTTGTGTAAATGCATGCAGGTTAATATGGGTGGTTGGGGATTGTGAGGAACAGGTGCCCCTAAAATCACTGAGTAGTAGGGTTTCTTAGGGGTAGTGACATGATAGCCAGTGAAGGGTATCTTCAAGTGTCGATATATTGTTGCCTGGGGGAATGTACATATAGATGATATTGATATATTTATTTTTATTAAGTTGCAATTTGGTGACAAGAATCTGAGTTATTAATCTGAGGTGGTTGTATAGCATCTATAATGACATTAAACTCAGATTTATAGAGAACAGCTACCCACCCCCTTCCTGGAAACACGATCCAGCCTGTGTATGTTGTACCCAGGTGGTAACACTTTATTGTCTGTTGTGTTAGGTTTTAACCAGGTTTCAGATAAACAGAGAATCTCAGGGGAGTGGACAGCCAGGCGTGCATGTAGTTCATGTACCTTGTTATTAATGCTTCTAATATTGAGGTGGCAGGCCAGGAGAGAGTTAGTTGGCCTATTAATTGTAGGTTTGTAGCTTGGATTACAAGTAGAGGGGGTATATATATCTGAAGTGGATGGGTCAGGGTTAGGGTGGATATCACCACCAAGTGTGAGGTTAGGTCTATACCTAGTGATGAACTTCAGGAATTTGTTTATAAGTTTATGGTAGTGTTTGGATCTAGAGCTAATGTGTCTGGGATTGATGTGTTGATAGAGTGAACAAGATGTTGGACAGGACACGGTACTGTAAGTATGGTTAAAGGTGGGAGGATTTGCAGCTGGGGTGATAGTATGGCCTTTTGGGACCTGAAATCCCGTGAGAAACTGGTTTTCATACAAGGTAAGAAGGTATGGGTCGAGCAAGAGGAGTAGTAAAGAAGAGTAGTATATCATTATTTGTGATAAAGCTTGTGAGTTAAGGAACTATTTTACCTGGTGATACAACACCCGAAGATGCAGTGGTAAAATATAGGTAATGGAATGGGGATGGGAGAATGCCAGAAGAAAGCTGACAGGTTCTAGTAAAATATAAGTAATGGAATGGGGGTGGGACAATGCCAGATGAAAGCTGATAGGTTCTAGTAAAATATAGGTAATGGAATGGGGGTGGGAGAATGCCAGATGAAAGCTGATAGGCTCTAGTAAGAGAGGGGTGTGGTTATTGGACTACAATTTTGGGGTATTGGGGGTGGGTGGGAATTTGGGGCAGGGTAGGGGAGCAGAGTGATCCCATAGGGCGAACGGAGTGGGCAGAGCCAAGAAGAAGTTAGTACTGTAAAAAAGTATTAGTGAAAAAGTATCAGTAACTGCAGCTCATAAATTAAATCAGGATGAGTTGGAGCTATGTTGTAAGGAAAGTAGGGTAGACAACTTTTAAATGTTGGTTTGTTAGCCCAGGAGAGTAGTGGGAATTTAGCAATTATACAAATGGGGAGTAAGAGTAGAAATAACTACTATCCTTAGGTGGAAACTTTGGGAGAATACTGCTGTGTGAGCATTTGCCGTGGTATATCCTGCCACCTAGTGGCAAAAGGAGATAGCAAACAGACATGATAGATTAGTCTTCATACACTACAATTAAGCCTAAGTTAAAAAACTAGAGGGGGGGAGTGGCAAGCTGACTGCAATAGGCTGCTAATGCGCACACAGGAGGTCAGAATAACAAATATAGGTAGTAAATTAGGTTACAAGTTGTTTGTTTAAGGCTACATACATTAACACTTCCTTGTGTAAGGATGTCCTCACTGTGGTAGTGTTCAATGATGCCTGAGTAGCAGGCCATTCAAAGGTGTCTTCTGGTTTTAGCAGGAAGGTAGTCCTTATGTTTTAATGGCAGGGAGGGACCACCTGGGATGATAGACTGTAAAAGAGAGAGAGAGAGAGATACAAAGTTAGGTAATTTGAATGGCAAAGTTGGGGAGGCAGATGATAGTGGGATGGGACAGAAGTAAGGTCTATCATGATGTGAAGGATTGTATTAGAGTGTATTGTAAGTAGAGAGAGACCAGAAATAGATGTAGATAAAGGGTATGTGTAGAGGGAGAGAAGGTTTAGAGAGGTAGCAGTAGAAAGCAGCGCATATAGGCAATAGAAACAATGCAGTTAGGCAGTGGAGCCTCAATAAAACAATTGCTCTTAAGCCCAAGGAGAATACAAATACCCCTAGGCCATTTGAGAGGGAAGGGTTAGACTTGCGTTAGCAAAAACAATCAGATATGCATGGCAACAGAGCGGTAATGCATTAGAATGTTCAAACAGTACATGTGGCAATGAAGTATCCTTTTAGACACAAGCGTTATCAAAAACAATCAGTTATGTAAGGCAAAAGAGCAGTAATGCAATGGTATGTTTCAAAATCAGTACAAATGACATTGAAAAATCTTTTTAGACACAGGCAGGCAGCATGAGTAGGTATATTCATTCACTGTGATGCATTAACATGAGAAACAGGCATTCCACGACACCTATTAGTTGGTGTCCTTATGCTGGTTGGTTATGCAGTAGTAAAAAATATATCTAAAGTGGCAATTACCAACTCGAACCTCTCTGACAAAGAATATGCTACTGTTAGTTGTCTTATCACAGTCGCTGTGCTGAGGCAAGGAGCACAGGTAGTCTTGCACTTATACAGTTAAGGTAGACAAACAAATTGTATTGTCATAAGTACAAGATTGCTATGCCAATAATAGTACACATTCCATCAAATGTGGTGCTCTATAAGGTCAGTTTTTAACAAATATACATTGCTAAACCTTCCAGGAGGCAAGTCGAGCAGCCCAACCGCAGGACCGGCACAATGGGATGCTGATGCTTAAACTGGATTTAATGGATTTAAAAATGGCACCACAGATAGTATTGGTCAGAAGTAAACTCAGGGAGGAAGTTAGCTAAAGGGGAGGGGATTGGTGGAGAAGTATGATAGGACTAGAGAGGTGGAAGTAGGTGGGAATGAAACCCAGGAAGAAGTGAGACAAGAAGTGAGTACTGTAAAAAAGTATCAGTGAAAAAGTATCAGTAACTGCAGCTCATAAATTAAATCAGGATGGGCTGGAGCTAT
The DNA here is from genome assembly GCF_019279795.1 of Protopterus annectens. Taxonomy (NCBI): domain Eukaryota; kingdom Metazoa; phylum Chordata; order Ceratodontiformes; family Protopteridae; genus Protopterus; species Protopterus annectens. The sequence continues at coordinate 821,291,047 of NC_056746.1, forward strand.
GTTGTGAGGAAAAGTAGTGTAGACAACTTTTAAATGTGGGTGTGCTAGCCCAGGAGAGTAGTGTGAATTTAGCAATTATGCAAATGGGGAGTAAGAGTAGAAATAAGAAACTTTGGAGAATAACGCTGTGAGCGCATTTGCTGTGTTATATGCTGCCACCTAGTGGCAAAAGGAGATAGCAAACAGAAATGCTAGATTAGTCTTCATACATTACAATTAAGACTAAATTAAAAAAACTAAAGGGGGGAGAGTGGAAAGTGGACTGCGGTAGGCTGCTAACGCGCACACGAGAGGTCAAAATAACAAATATAGGTAGCAAATTAGCATTCCCTATTGCAATAGGGAATGGATGATAAACTGGTTACTACATATCTCCATCAAAGAGGACATTCTCAGGACTGCAGCATCCACCCCCTTTAAAAGTACAACACAGTACAATAGCAGCAATACATCTACATACTGTGGGAGTAGAACCCACAGCGTTCTGCTTCAAAAACAAGCATACTACCTGTTGTGCTACTTACAACACAAACAGAGCTGGCATAAGTAGTACTAAACTTCTCCCCCCTGAAGAATGAAGAACTACACAGCACAGGAAATATGGAAAAAGACAGAATTTATTGGGGGGAGGCCAAAAACCAGGGACACCTTTTAAACATTGGTTGTATAATCTTAGAAAGTTGCTAGAATGAAATATTTTGTGCTACCATGCGTTTCCTGAAAGATAGGAAGACTGAAACTCAAATGGCTATCATTATTTCGTGAATTCATTTCTAAATGATTTGCCGGAAAACCACAAATTTAAAGAGAAACAGACCAAAAGTATGAGCCAAACATTCTATGAAAATCTGGACAGTTGAGAGCTATGAAATCATCATATCCTTGAATCACAAGTGGTGGTATGGGTAGAGAATTTTGGCTCTTGCTTCTTGTATCCAAGGAACAGGGCTGGAGCCTGAGTAACCCTAACCACCAGTTACCCCTAACTGAGGCATTTCACACACACATACACACACACACACACACACACACACACACACACACACACACACACACACACACACACACACACACACACACACACACACACCATGAACTTGCCAGCTCCATATGCAATACTAAAGAACTTACCAGCTCTATATACAATACTAAAATGAAAATATGTCAAACTCCTTACAGCAATAAACACAAGGCTTGTGCGGGAGGACAGGAAGAGCACAGATGTGACCAGGACCCTCCTACCAGCAACAATAATAATTAAGAACCAAACTTGCCGACAATACAGCAAACTTCTTACAGCAATAAACACAAAGCTCATGCGGGTGGACAGAAAGAGAGCACAGATGTGACCAGAAAAATGACATGATGCTGCTACAGTTTGTTTTTTTTGCATTATTATTTGAAACTATGTGATTAGTTTCAAAAGTGCCACCCCTCTTGCCCCCCAGCTATGCCACTGGACACAACACATTGCCATAAAAATAAACACAGACACACCTCCTCCTGCCCTCAGCTGAATTCTGACAGACTGGCAGTCTGCTCATGAAGCTGACCTCATTGCACATTCCCCTGCATGTGATGACGTCAGCAAAAATTTGAAAAACAACCCGGGAGATGTGGAAATTAAAGGGGCCATGTGAGAATTTGTGGCGCCCCATTATTTTGACCTCAAAACCGGTAAATACTGAAGGAATTTGGTATGGCTGAAAGGTCTGGTTTCAAGTGCCACACATCACATTAAACTGTTTTCAACAATAAATACTTATTTTAAGCAACTATTAGAGGAATCATATGCAATATTTGTTGTTGTAAAATCTAAGATGTTTGCATTTTTCTTATTTTTTTCTCGGACAGTAAAGAAATAGGGAATGTCATGTGTAAAGAGGGACAGATGATACTCTTATTGTCAAATTGTTTGTTGAAACTCTCATTCTCTGCCTTGTGGAATATCTTCCTAACAGAAAGATGAAGCAATATCAGAACATCTTTATGATATTTAAGACTGTGGGGAACAGGCTTCTAAATGAGAGTGTGGGGTTTTATCACTGCAGAAATTGTGGCAGTTTAGTGTAGATAATTATGACTATGAGTTACTAAAGATCCTCATTCTGTAGTCCTGGGTTTGATTCCTTTTGCCTATTGCGTTTCCCTAAACAAGTCATTTTGGGCTTCCAGCATAAATGGGCCTCAATCTACTAAGAAACTAAGTCACTAAAATAAAAAAATAGACCCTAGTTTCTTTTCTTTAATTGTAGTGTTGTTTTGAAGTACTCATTTCATTTGGAAATCATTTGGAAAAACAAAATTGAGCAGTCAACCTACATGAATAGACATTTGGGTGAAAGTGTAAGTTTACCTGGAGAGCAAACCATAGAGACCATTCAGATGAAAGAATGCTACTACTTCCATCTTTATAAGTAACACTACAAAAGATCCTGAAGGAAACACATGACTTTTTGCAAATGACACAAAAAATATACAATAGGGTTAGAAAATGAAGACACTTACCTAGGCTCATGATAAGTGCAGGACATGATAGCTTAAAAACAAAAAAAGCTTGCCTAAAAAGAAATGTGATAACTCATTATGTATCCTCTTAAAGAAAGGAAATGTCAAGACTGAAATAACCAGTGTAATTGAAGTGAAAATAGTTTATAAGAATTTGCATTGTTGGAAAGAGTGGCGAGGGCTCACACACACACACACACACACACACACACACACACACACACACACACACACACACACAGCTCACACAGAAATGTTGACATAATTAAAACAAGTTTTCTGAGTATTTATATAGTGACTTCAGAAGTATGAGAATTCATGAATGCAGATGTGGCATTTCGTAAGGAGATGTGGAGAGAAAGCTGGGAGAACAGTAACTTCACCAGTGGGGGTATGTGAATGGCAATATAAGCTGAGCCAAGACGTTCTTATCTGTCATCCTGGTCTGTGCTTCTTACTCCTAAAAGCAATTTACATATTGTCTTCTTTCCTTTATCGTTAGTGTTGAAGCATCAAAGTTTGTTAAGAAATAATCCACTGGATTCTCCTTAGAAGGTTATGTAACAGGTAACTGTTATTACATAATGTTAAAATTAGAAAACATGCAGCCAACGAACTATTAGCAGACTTTTGTTTCAAATACAAATGTCTATTCTATTTTATATTTGTTAAACAAGAAAGTGGGCTGGTTCAGGAACCCTTTTCAGGTGAGACTTGTTTCTTATTCACACTTTAATTGAACTATATTAACTGAACTACATTTAGCAAAAGTAATTATGTTTTATTATATAAACAGATGTGTACTTTTCAGGCCTGTGATATGAAAAACACATTAAATGACATAGTGCATATGCAACTATAAAGATCTATAATTATGAGTCATACTCCACAAAAAATGCTAGTAGGGTGTGTCTGAACCAGCATATACTGTAGTTAGTTTGCTAAGTATTGGACTTCACTGGGCTGCTGGAAGCCTGCAGGAAAACTAGAATATGTTTCCTATACTTAAAAGATGATCATTCTATTTTGCCTTTCTAATATGTCAACAGCACTTAGCTCTATGTGTTTCTTTTAATAAAATAATGAATGAGAAAATATTTACTGGCAGGAATGTACAATAACTTCTGTATAGCCATACTCTTTACTGAAGTCAAATCTAATACCTCAGACCCATGATTTATTTTTTGCCTGTAGAACTAGAGCATGCTATGGATACAAAACCAAAGTGGGAATGTGTAAGAACCTGAGGTTGGAGTTCAGCTTATCCTAACCCTGTACACAAGCAGGACAGATAGGGAGACATCAAGGCAATGACATGCCTGCCAGTGAGTGTGGTTCAGCTCCTGACACATTGTTTCCTTTCACTGGCTGCAGTTCAGTACTCCACCTCACAAGTGCATTTGACATGACAAATGGAGCTGGAGATAAACTGTGACTTTTAATTTTATTTAGGATGGTTCTTCTGCTCAGTATATTGATTTTTTTGGAAGATTAATATACATTATTTAATAAGCTCTTATCACTGCCTGTCAATACCAATAGTTCATTTTTATAATCTATTGGATATTTCATCTCCAGTTACCAGGGCTGGATAATTTACATTTCTAAAGATTAAACAGGGGACTGCATGTAGCTTTCTTCCTATTCCACAATTGTCTAGTCTTGAAATCCTACTAAGATCCTGGCTTTTCTAGAATCTGCAACATGGCTTGTTCACTCCTGAAAGTTTTGATGAGGGAGGAGTAGTCATTAGGAGAGCCTTATGTGTCCGTCTCAGAGATTACTACACACTACACATCCAAATCACAAGGCTGGTAACAGGGTACAGCATATTGCATGCACATTGGATTAAAACACTAAATCTGACTCCACAGTATCTATTTATTTATTTGTATTTAATCATCCTGACAGGCTGATTATGTTCAGCACTGCAATTCAATTATTTCAGTTCATGTTTAAAATTCAGAAATTTTAGCATCGTACCTCATTGTACCTTTTAAATGATAGATATTTTAGTTTAGTAAAAATTATCTTGAAGGTTCCCAAACCTAACATAGAAATTACTGTTACTGCACAGTTTGGGGAGGGGAGGTAATTATGAAATAAAGACTAGAGTCAGGATTTGAAATCCTTAACTGTCAATTCTAAACTTTCTCTTGTTCTGACACAGAAATGCTTATGGCTCACCAGCACACAGGCTAAGGGGACATTTGTATTAAATGACTCAAGCTTCTTTTGAGCAGATAACAAAAAAAAAAAAAAACACAGACCACGTACCATTTTTACTGCAGATATTTACTTCAATTCTGAATGTACTGTACTGTTGTTTCACAGTACAAATCCCATATAAAAATAATTATTAAAAAGTGAAAGGCTTTCTTGTTCTTTATTTCTTTAATACCACGCAAAAGCTTGTCAAGGGAAAATTGCTTTACTATATGAAGTATGAAATATTCAGCATGAATGTTTATGCCAGTTGAATTTATTCCAATGATTGAGGACAATGAAATAAAATATGGAGGAGACTCCACCACACCCTCTGACCTATATATACCTCCACTGTTTTCGTCAGTAGCTATACTCAATTACCTACTTAACTTCACTTTTTCATTTTTTAATTGAGTTTTACTTGTGTCTGGAAACTGGGTGCATAAGGTAAATACAGATAATGCCTGCTTTGGTATTGTACCTCTCATTTCAGAGCAAAATAACACATAAATTCAAAAGAACAAAAAGATAAGTCATGTATGGTAATATAGTAAAGTGAAATGGCTTTCAAACTACATTACAGTAAGGCAGTCTGGCAACAAATAATGTGCTTTAGTTACCGGAAACAACAGATGGAATCATAAGCAGCTTCAGAGATAACATTTGTAAATGCTCTTGTGGAAAGGTGCAATCCGTTTATGAGAAGACTCATCTACCTCTGGGAGATTGCATATTTTGATGTTATGCAGAGACTGATTCATTTCTTTATAGAGCTTGGCCCATTATTTACAGCTTGTCACATACTTAATAAGCACAGGGCAGAAAATCTACTGCAGAGCGTCACACAACATCATCTCTAAAGTCCAGTGTAATGATTTATGCAGTAAAAGTGCAAAGAAACTGCTGCGACAAAAGGCACCTGCTGATCTGAATTGGAGATCAAGCTACCCTTCATCTTCTCTAATCACTGAGCACAATATGTAAGAGGGGGCAGTTCAGAGTAGGCAGCTTAAACTGCGCCTCAGGCTAAATATACTGGTAAGTTCTTTCTTCATTTGAATTGCACTTAACTTCTCTGAAGTTACTAACAAGACTTTTTCTTGATTGCTGCTAAAACATCCATTTACAGATACACAGACATAACAGACCATGCCTGTATTGGATATATAATATACTGTATATATCTTTTCAATTATGTCTGCATTTCAGTGGGGGGGAGTTAACATGGGAATTAAATTATTTCATTTTAAGCACAGAAGCTGACATTAAAGCAAGGAAAAATAGACAGAGGAAACAGTTTACTTGTTTAAGTTAAAATAAAAGGCTTAATTTCACTTTAACAACACTGTATACCGAGTGCGGTTATTTCATAAATGTTTCTTTTTCTTTTTGTTATAAATATCCTCATAGCTAATTGATACCTGTCATCTATTTCAATATTCTGAATACAGAATAGATTGTGTAACAGCACATGGAAGGACATTCAGGTGGAGCTACAAGTATCTAGTTTCTATGTAGTTTCTGTGCTGTGTCATATAATAACTAATAATATACATGTTTTTTCTCAGTCTTTTTTTTTTTAGCCAGGTAATATAGTCAGAGACCAAATTATCAGTTTTTCAATATGGCCTGGAGAATCAAGCTCCAGTTTTAGATAACAAAGTTATAGTCATATTTATAATGCAATTCACTAAATATTTCATCACATATAATCAAATAATGTGCCCAAAGTTATACAAGAACTATAGCTTAAATTCCAACAAAAATGAGTTCACCAGTTGGCATTTCAATAATCACGAAATGGCATTCGCATGCAAGAATGAGACTTCTTGCAAAACCAGGGAAAAAACAGATATTCATTGGAGAAAAGCGAGACAAGCTCCAGGAAGAGTCTTGGGAAATGGATTTTTTTCGAGAAGAGTGACAGCATTCAGGAAGATGGGTTTCCCTTGGGCAACAGATAGCTTTGGGAAAGATATGTTTTCTTTGAGAAAGAAAGACAGCATTGGAGAAGATGGTCTTTTCTTCTTCTTCTGTAATATCCAAATTAAGAGGGAGGTTACTGCACTGAAGGCAGAGAAAGATGCTGTTTAAGTGTCATATCCCAGTTTTGTGAAATTCTGACTTAGTAGACTCTGAAAAGATGTGATTCAAGAAAAGTGAATGTCATAATGGCTAGAGGGACTTGTAGACTGTAAGGATCTTACGTAATGCTCTGGTTTATGTACAACAATACAGTGGACCATAGGATGGGAAAAGTCATGATGCCCAGTTACTAGCTTGGAATTAGTACCAAATGTACAGAGATTGTGAAGACAGCATTCAAATGGCAGGCTTATGGTTACAAATGGAATAAGGTAATAAGAAAAAACATGACTGTGAAACTTTTCTAAGGAGGGGTGGATTTTTTTCACTAATTGCTAGTAAGTCAAGTTTACAATAGTAAGGTTTCATGTATATAGTGAAAGAAAATGGGAGGGGGGGGGGGGCCCTAACTGGCAATATAGTAAGATACTTCTGCTGATTTCAAAGGGCACAGACACGGCTTTACAACAGCAACTGCTTAGCTTGTTTTACATGGAATTCTAGCTTTCTTGAAAATATGACACTGAAGCCTTTATCACAAATGATTAGTCTTGATGGTGGGCTTTCAGGCAAAGTAAAGATAGCATGCTGCCGTTTGGACACTGGCATAGTGACTTTCCAGGGCTTCATGTGTTTACAGAGCGGAAGACACTAGCTAGTTTTATGGGAAACACTTTTTCACAAATGCAAAAACAGACTACAGTGGTTGGGAGTGTAATATGGCTGCACTGTGGTTCATAGCCTCTATCATATGAAGATTTATGTCCTAGAATGAAGATAATGAAACCTCTCCAAACAGTGTAGAAGCAGAAATAACTTTTACAGAACAGTGTGGAATCAAACCTAAGGCAGTAACTAATTTCACCCATTTTCGAGCACTCCTTGTTCTCTACATAAGTGATATAGTGCATACTCTGATCCACGTGAATGCAGTGACTTGAAGGTAAAAAAAGGTGTTTACATTAGTTTACAGTTAGGTCTGTGTCACTGTGATGGAACTAAGCTTTTCATCACTAAATGGCATTACTTTGGTGTGGGTGGTATTTAACATGAGACTCATTTGCTCCATTGAGGTATCTAGATCTCAGACTAGTTTACATATGGTATTGTATTTCAGGGACTGTATGTTAGTGAGAGCTGTACAAGTTCACAGTCTGCCATACTGTAAAATAAAGACCTTTCTTTGTGTTTCCAAAATGCCATTAGCAAAGAGTGTGACTAGGAGGGGACCAAGAACTGACACTTGTTTTACAGAGCAGGGCTATACGTAGCACCAAATCATTTTACCATCTGTGGCCTTCAGAAATTATAGTTTCTTATCTAGGCTGCCATAGGAGTGTTCTAAATATCCTTGGTTTGTCAAGTTGGAGACCTACATTAACTGCATGAAAGAGCTTAGGCATGTTCAGATGCAGGGTTATGGTATGCCTTCCATTGCTTATTTTAGAGATAATGTGTTTATTTTTTATAATAAGAGATGAGTCTATCTAATGTCCTAGTAACAGAAAGAACATAGTACAGTTAGAGTTTTTGGAGTGAGTTGAACAAGAAAAATCAGTAGACACTACAGGAGGACTGAGGAGAGAGATGAGTGGGTAGCCATCTGTTCCTTCACTAGGCCTGTCTGCCATTGAGAATAGATAGCAGTATCTCAGTCTCATCCCAGTGTTAGAGCATTGCTCCTTCTTGCACCGATTTGTTTATCCAACTCATTACTGGAGGTGCAGTTTTCATTGGCTACAAGTTAAAGAAGCCCAGAGGGGAGTCCATTCACTGAGGTGGGACAATGTCTTGTACATTTGCACAGAATGTGAGTCACTTCACCCAACTGATCTTAGTGAAATCACTGAAGAAAGCTATCAAGCCAGCTAGGGTGAGGAGTGAAAATATGTATAATGTTGGGTTCAGGAGAGTTCTCAACATAATTATGAATGGATGGGAAAAAAGTAGCCATGGATTCCTCAAACACAGCAGTTTTCAGATTATTGTGGAGACCACACACTGCAAGTTGGTGTTTGTTTGGCGTGTACAGTTAATCTGAGCCTGAAACATGCTTATGCAGTATCCATAGTTATTGAAGCTAGAAGCATCAGTGGAGTTTCTGAAGAATACTAATGTCTGAATTCATTTATTTGTAGCAATTTTTATCACTTACTTGTATTTGATAAGGACATGCTTGCTGAAAATATAGTGTTAAAATAGGTTAATGTTATAGCTATAGTCAGAAATAAGACACCTACAATCACAAGAGATGTTCAAGACATCAGTTTAAAAGATTTTGAGTTCTTCTGGGCCATAGCACTCCAGGGTGGGAACTTAGGATCCTGTTTCTGCAGCTATAGACACTAGAATCATGACAAAAGAGTGCCTCTGCCATGATCCAAGCTGCATCTAGCTGAAGAGTTAGCAGATTGGATGAGTGTTATAATATGGCTAGAAATAACAGCATAGACAAAAATAACATTACCAAAATATCTACAAAAAATAAACAAATTTTAGCACCATCTAGTTGATGGAATGGTAGATAGGATTAATGTTATAATATCATTAGAAATAGTAATAAGGGAAATATAACACTGAAAACACAATAAATTAATTTCTGTACACTACAAATGCTTTGTTTATGCATAGAAAATTTAACATTGTACACAATCCAATAAAAAAAAAATGGAATTAAACAAAATTGTCTGTACCTACACTTCCAACAGTACTGAGTTACCCACACCAAACGCATGCTTCTGAGGAAGTAACTGATGTTATGAAAGCACTTATGCTACGTTATTAAAAGTTTTTTACATTCTGATTGGAGTTCTCTGGCTACTATTACTTGCTACAGCTGCCTTCTACTTGGTTTGGAGGGATATTTTTGCATTTATCTACTCACCTAACCTCTTGGGACTTACTTTTGGGATTGTTATTTTACATACATGCAGGTTTATATAAGCTACAGAAGAAGCTGGATACACTGACAAATATAGGCATATCTCTCAACTGTCCCCCATTTTGCTGAGTGTCCTTGATTTTGCTTTATATTTTCCCCCATTCTCCATAACATTTTTGATTTTCTGGTAAATTACCAAGGATAACAGTCAATAGTGTTAGACATTAGACTTGTATATTTATTATTGTTCAGAAAATGCATGTTGATGCAAAGCCTATTGTTTCATTACATTTCTAAATGAATTACAGTAACATTTAAAAATTGTCTCTGTTTTTCAACCTTTGACTATCATCCCCATTGTTGTACTTGACCTTGATTCTTGAGCATAGAAGTGGAGATATGAATGTTGGCTATTTACTGCAGAACTATAGACAGTTGCACATCTGGTTGCTAGTTGCAATATACATATGGATGAGGGTTTGCATACTGAAATGCCCAATAATGTAGCAAAATTAATGTAGCAACATTATTACATTTAGGATAATGCAAACACTAAATCAAGCAGGTAGTCAAAAAGTAGTAGAAAAGTGGACCACATAGAGTTACTGAAAATAAAGGAGTACTGATCAAATGGGGTCATCCAATCCCAACAGTCCAGAAAGTAGAAGCAAGAAAGCCAGATATTGCAGCTGAAGAAAACAGATAAATGTACCGAAAGACATTAAGTTAGAAAATACTAGGATATACAAAAAGAAAACAGTGCAGGTCGTGATGTAAATATTCATTTCTGAGATGATTTCTGAGATGAAGGGGGACATGAATTTTGGTAAAATGTGCATATACATATAATTCAATATGAAAGTTCCTGAGTCTCTGAATATGTAAATTTTGAGGTATAGGTGTGACGTTATGAGGTAATGCCATCTGTGCTAGGGAGAGTAGGGCAGTACATGTGTGCATATGCCAGCATAGTTAACTGGAGTTTTGTAAAGAATCTTATGCTATTTGACTATCACACTGATTTGTACAGATGTTTGAGTTAAAATATATTTGTAAAGTTACTTGTGTTAAAAATGCATCAACAGTAGGTTCTGCTGGACAGAAATAATGTATGCATGAATATCAAGTTGTATTGTTGTAACTGATCAATTGTGCATGTTTATCAGAGAACCCTGGAAGGGTGGAAAGTTTGAAATTGGGTTATAGCTTTCAGATGCTGCCACAGATCATAGCAAAGCTTTGTATGCATATTGTACCAGAGTCAGGTGACCAGAGGTGATGTCATCCTCTATCCAGCATCTGGTTTGTTTGGAACCCTTACAGCAGCACTTTGGAACCTGAAAGGAAAGATTTCTAACACAATATATATATATATATATATATATATATATATATATATATATATATATACCACACATCCACATAGACAAAAAGAGACATCATCTGGCTTTTGCTGTGATAAGACACTCAGCACACATCAGCTTGCCTTGCTTTAGTAAGTAGTCAGGGAACAGTAATTCTTTAGTTAGTCAGGGACATTTAACGATCATACTTTTGTATTGTTTTCTGCATCTGTGAGAAGCTATCCAACTGTATTATTTTTTATATCTCTGGTTGAAACTCTTTTGGTTTATTGTATTCAGTTTTCTCTTATTTTCTGTTTTATTATTTAGCAGTGACACTGTGGCCACTTCTGAAAGGCTTGCTACTTTTGTCACATCCTTCCATTTGTAGTAGTATTAATTTTATACAGTATAATTGGGTACCCTTTGTAAGAGTCTTAGGGTAGCTGAATGGTGGCACCGTGATTACCTCAAAGTCTGGGCCGAAAGGGGCACAGCTAGTAAATCTGTGCTAGCTTTTCTCAGATGTGTATATGTGTATTCAAATATCCAAGTGTGAGTATGTCAGCTACTGGGAACAGGGACACAGAACTCCAAAGTGTCAGTTTGGAGTTTGTGTGGGTCTGGAGAGAGAAAAAGAGTCCAGCCCCAGGTCTGGAGTATGCTCCCTGTGTGGTCTTAAGGGAAATTGCGCTTGGTGCAGGGAGCTGCATCTGAAAATACTGTGTGAATTCATCTTTGCTCATAGTGACCTTCCCTCATCAGAGTCAGTGGTGATGACTGAGACTCTGTGATTGCTGGCCTAGAGCAGGAACATGTTACAATAGATATTAAGATCCAGGAAATAGCTCTGGATCTTACTAGATATCAAAGTTATAGTGGAGACAGTAGTAGATAAAGTGGACCTTGGGTCATGAGCTGTTTTCAAGCCATGATCTCCTCACATACATTTTAGGACCAAACATAAATATATATTCTTTTAGATTTACTTTCCTGATTATTATTTATTTCATTTTATTTAACATTTGTTTATCGGGAAAGTCTGACTTGGAACAAGCCAATTTTCAGTGGAGTCCCAGGGAGAAACATTCCAGATGCATGTTTTTGTAACATGGATGGAAACAGGAACACCCAGGGGAAACCCACATGAATTCAGGGAGGACATGCAGACTCCGCACAGAGGCACCCCAGCCAAGAATCAAACTGGAGAATCTCTTGCTGTGAGGCGGCAATACAAACCGCTGCACCACTGCACCATCCATTATACATTATATATTTTGTTTAATACAGCAACATTTGTTAGACTGTGTTTTAAATTTATCATTTAGAAGATTTTTTTCCAGTAAGCAGCAAAACAAAATTTATTACCATAAATGACAAAAGTACACCTTTCAGAACATTTCAGCCATAAACCATACAACCATAAAAGGCCACTTAAACTGCTGTCATTATAAACCACCAATATCTATACTCATCAATTAAAATAAATAAAATATGTAAATTAATTAGATCAGGTATGCCATACATGCTGGCAAAAAGGCAAAAAACACTAACAAATTCATAGTTAGATACTAAGCATGCAGTCTAAGAGAATATTAAAGATCTTAGCTCAAATTCACAGTTGCCCAAACCACTGCCTGGTTAAGTGACTTGCTCAATGACACACAGCATGTAAATAAAGATGGAAAGATTCAAATTTTGCACCCTCAGTGCAGGAAGTAGTTCATTAATGTGTTGGAATTTTAGTCTCCTCCCCTAAATGCCCGAAGGAGTAACATTTTTTAATTATTGCAGAAATCTTTTACAGCCTAATATTGTAGAAAAGTCTTTATCACAGAATCATGTAACAATGACTGTATAATGGATAATGAAGATAAAACTGTTCTGATCATCACTACAAACAATGAATGTCAACCCCTACACAGTTGCTGAAGGCTGAAAAGAGAGCACCACAAAAATAGTTTACTATAATGCAATATGTTCAGACTATCTTACACTATCCGGACCTATTAATGAATTAATTAATTCTTTAGTACAAAGAATATAGGAAACAAATTGAAGACAATAATGATGTTGTACCAGCTTTTTGTTCTATAGCCCAGAATTCAGACATACATCAGAAATACTACTACATACAACATACTATTTTTTTTGGGGGGAGGGGCTGGGGGTTACATACTTGCAAGAGATCTACATCCTATTTTTGACCTCCCTATGTCTTCCCTATCTTCAAGAACCACTATCCCCACTGACATCATTCAGTACAGGTCTGACCTACATAAATGGCTGATAATGCGGTTATTTTTGCAGCATACTCTTTCAGAGTCAACAGAGCCAGATTGTGATCAAATGGGGTCCTATGCAGGGTAATGAATGAGACCCCAGCCGGTCATATCAATATCCTATTAATTGTCTGTCTCTCCCCATTTTTTCATTTATTTGTATTTGCTTTCCAGAGTATAGTGGTGATCTCTATGAATGTTTTCACACACAGCCTGGGAGTGGTGCCTGGTTAAGTGACCTGCTTAGAATCACATGGTTAGGCAATGGAGGATCAAGGAATTACACTTTGCATCATTGCACCACAGAAAATTGCTCATTAACAGGTTATCAATCCTCTAAGCCAACTGCCAGACCATTAGAAAACGCTGTTCAGATCTGTCAAAATGCATACTATGTTCTTCTTTACATTTACTATTATCACAGAGATACGAGTTTCATTTAAAATTTGTATTTCAAATTTTACAGCAAAAACACTGACAGCCATTTTCTAAACAAAACACTCTCACACCGAAATAGACTTAACATGAAAAACAGTACATATCTCTTCCCTTGAAACTCACAAGCAGTGAACATGCATCTGGCAACCCATTAAGCTACAACAGAGGTGCTGTGATTCAGAATCAAGTAGCATACAATGAAGCACTAATTAGCGGCTATGGGTAGGGTGAAGGAATTCAAAAGCCAAATGTGTAAATCATTTGCTAACAGCCTGACACAGCCCATTGGACCCATGTTCCCCTTTTCAGCCTATTAGTACTGTCTGGTGAACTGACTTGGTCAGAGTCACACAGTAGACAAAGACTGAGTGAATCAAACCCAGCACTACAGGAAGCAGGTCATCCTCTAACTCATCTGCACTAACTACAGGACAACCTGCTTTAACCCAAAACAAAGTATTTTACAACTTCTGCCTTTAAAAAAACAAGCTAAATTAAAAATGTATTCATACTTAAAATATTAATATTAAACTCATACACTTCATGCTGCCCAGGTTATTCATAGTCAAATAATAAATATAAAGTCAACAGTTAACAAAATAGGTAACCAAGGGTCATACCCAAAGAACATGGTTCTTAAGATGATGATGTTCGTCTTTGTTACAATTGATTTCTTCCTTTATACCATAGCTACTCTGGGTACAGGAACTTAGTATTTACACACACACACACACACACACACACACACACACACACACACACACACACACACACACACACACACACACACACACACACACAAAACCATCAGTTATAGCCTCTTGTATGACTGTATACCACAGTTATCTGCTTGAAATCAAGTGAATGAATAAACTAATAAACAATATCCCAGAAATGTATCTTATCTCAGTGCTGTCAGAACCATAGAGTGCAACCACTGCAATGGCCCTTTACCTTCTCAGCTTTCTAGCTCAAGAATCAGAGTTGAAGAATCAAAATCAGGAACAGATTTTATGCGCTTCTTTTATATACTTAGAAAGTTGCTAGAATAACAAGTTTTGCATTAGCAAGCACACATTCTGAAAGCTACAAAGTCTGAAATTCACATATCTGTCATTTAGTGAATGGAATCGACATCTACTTGCCAGAAAGTCACGCATTTTACAAGAACAAGACAAAATACATCTCAATTTCTTTGTTCAAGAATTCAGAACAAAGACAAAAAATGGGAGGATAGAGGTCCAAAAAAGTGAAATTTTAAATATTCTTTTATTTTATTGATTTGTTAACCAGGTAAAAACGTTGACCCTGGATCACTTTCTGGTTGAATGACTTGGTAAAAGTTATTCAGCAGAGAAATGGAGGTGGAAGGATTCAAACCCTGCATTTTTAACTAAAGGAAGCACTTTGCTAACAGCTGAGACTCCTGAGTATCAGGCAGCTCTGGAACTTAGAAAGTTGACTGACTGTAATTCTCAAGGAGTTACTAGGAAATGTACAAGTTGACAGAGATCTGGCAGTCAGTGCAGATGACTAAAGTTATACACTCTTAACAAGCTGCTTCCTGTAGTCAAGAGTGAAGTGTTTGAGGCTTTCTAACTCTGTTTGCCTTCTGTGTTATACTGAGTGAATCACTTATCCAGGCAGTGTCCTGGGTTGCCCTAAAGTGTATTTACTTAATTAATAAATTAAAAAAAAGTAGGTTGTCATTTTTAAGACCTAAGAAACTCTAATAACTAGCCTTACTGATTGCCTTTAATTTATCAGTCAGATGATCTTGCAATGTAGAAGAAGGAGCTAGTACTGGAAGATGCATATAGTTACACAGTGGTAAAGCTTAGACAACTGTAGTCTTTAAGCAGGTTAAAAGCAATGCACTCAGATACTGATGATTTAAGCATATGGCAGAGGGAGTAGATTTATTCCTGCCATGGGTCCATCGTCAGTGGGAGTACAATACCCTAACTCTGCACTCAGGTACCAGGGATGTGCAAGACTAATCATGGGCTGGATGCATGCATGCCAGCCAAGCAGTGCAGAAGTGTGGAAGAACATGTTTACTTTAGGCTCAGTATAATACAACACTGCACTGTGCTCATGGGCCAATAGCCACAAGACTGGGTACGAACTTACAGTTGTAGGAGAATGAACCTAAATGAAGAAGCATAGATTCTAATATCAGATAATAACTGAGTAATTTGGTGGTCTGTTTTGTCAGTAGGCTGAGTTGGAAACATGTCTTATAGACTCATAGCTCTTGGTGAACTGTAATTGTTTCTGTTATGTCTGTGACTAGAGGAGCTATAAATCATTCGACTGAGAATAAATGCACAGACTAAAGGTGTGGGACCCACTACATAGATGAGTATGAAGATTCAGTAGCATGCGTCTATATAACACTGCATGTTATCAGATTGACTACCTCTGTGCATTTATCTATGTCTCAGCAGTTGTGGGTGTGCAGAGGGTTCAGGCAAGGTAGAATTGGGGGTATGTTAGGCAAGAAGGATATAAAGGCTAGTTATTTTGGGTGAGCATTGATGAAATTGGTAATAGTAGTTTCACCAGGTGCGATCTGTTCATACAATAGGAGTGACAATTGTTTTCTTAAACCACCAACACAAGAGGGTATGCATGCACCTACTCAAATTTCCAGATATCTTTTTAACATTGTTTATGATTAGTCCAAATCTTGGTAAGGAAAATGTTTTTGCACTTTGGTGTGTACAATTGCGTATCATCTGGAGGATTCAGTGTACTATGCAGTATGTATACCTTTGCACTCACAGGTAGTTCACAGAGTGCAGTGGTTAACCTTCCAGCCTCTTGGATTATGGTCCTGCAGTTCAAATCTTAGTTGGGATGCCTTCTGAGTAGGGGCTGCATAACTTCATGTGCCTATGCCACTTTTCAGAAGGCACTCTAGTCTCCTCCTACATCCTAAAGACATGATGAACTCATGATCCACCAAACTGGCTATACCTCTGTGTGTGTGTGTGTGTGTGTGTGTGTGTGTGTGTGTGTGTGTGTGTGTGTGTGTGTGTGTGTGTGTGTGTGTGTGTGTGTGTGTGTGTGTGTGTGTGTGTGTGTGTGTGTGTGTGTGTGTGTGTGTGTGTGTGTGTGTGTGTGTGTGTGTGTGTGTGTGTATTTGTGCCCGTATGTATGTAGGTGCACATGTGTATACATGAACATGCATTCTGTAATAGACTAGTGTTTACCTTGTGCAAATGAGTGTCAATATAGGTTCTAGCTCCCTGCAACCATGAACTGCATAAAGTACCTGTCATAGAATGAAGAACTCAATGAATAATCGCACTATGAGGCTACCTTCTACTTACAGCTATTGGTGCTTTCACTTCCCCCTATGTATCAGCAGGAAAGCCAATGAAATTCAAGAGAGGACAAAGTACCATTTTGTGGACCAGAAATGGTATGAGTAACTGCTTTATAATCTACATACAGAGGCAGAATCAAAACATGATGTAGTCAACATATAAGGATGTTTGTTATATGTATTGTGTGACAAGGGTAAATAGTGCAGTAAGTATATAATGATATGTATTATATGTATTGTGTGACAAGGATAAATGGTGCAATCAGTATATAATGATGTGTATTATATGCATTGCGTTACAGTATTAAATGATGCAATCAGCATATAACAATGTGTATTATTGTATTAGTGCAATCAGGTTATAATAATTTGTATGAATATTGTGTGACAAGAGTAATGGTGTATTCAGTGTATAATGATGTGTATGTGTATTGTGTGACAAGGGTAAAATGTGTAGTCAGTCCATAATAATGTGTATTATGTGTACTGTGCAACAAGGATAAATGGTGCAGTCAGTATATAATAATGTAAATGCAGTCAGTACATAATAATGTGTATTATATGTGTTGTGTGATAAGGATGATGGTGCAGTTAGTATATAGTGATGTTTATGTTTATTGTGTGATAAGGGTAAATGGTTCAGTCAATATTTAATAATGTGTATTATGTAACAATGATAAATGATGCAGTCAATATTTAGGTGAAGTTAGTATATAATAATGTGTATTATATGTATTGTGCGACAAGGATATATGGTGCAGTCAGTATATAATGATGTGCATTATATATATTGTGTGACAAGGGTAAGTGGTGTAGTCAGTATATAATTATGTGCATCGTGTGATAAGGGTAAATGGTGCACTCAAGATACAATAATGCTATTATGTGTATGGAGTGTCAAGGATAAACAGTGCAGTCAGTATATAATAATGTATGTTATATGTGTTGTGTGACAAGGATAAATGGTGCAATCAGTATATAATAATACGTATTACATGAGTTGCATGACAAGGGTAAGTGGTGCAGTCAGTATATAATAACATGTATTATATGTCCATAGAGTGACAAGAGTAAATGGTGCAGTCAGCATATAATAACTAGTATATATATTGTGTGACAAGGGTAAATGGTGCAATAGTATATTATGATGTGTGTGAAGGCTGCCAGCACAGCTAGGTAGAATTTTATAAATAATTCTATGTCACTTGTGAATAGTAATATGATTTGTATGCTTGTCTTACAAATATAAGTAAACTGTATGTTATGTACTGAGCTTCAAAAATGTAACCACAGTGCACTCCTACTGGAAAAGAGCAAAACTAAAAAAAAAAATAAGTTGAATTGTTTACGATGGTGTTTATCTGAGCTTGGAGACAGAATGTCTGCAACTAGAAATTCTTTCTACTTTCTGTAAACAGAAATAATTACAGGTTTCCAAGGTAAAAGTGTTTAACAGTTTTACAACTTCCAATTTTAGGCAAACTTTTAAGAGAAAGGTATTTTTAACACAGAGGGAACTAAAGGCAGAGGTGACAAAAATGATGTAATCTGAGATAAC
The DNA here is from genome assembly GCF_019279795.1 of Protopterus annectens. Taxonomy (NCBI): domain Eukaryota; kingdom Metazoa; phylum Chordata; order Ceratodontiformes; family Protopteridae; genus Protopterus; species Protopterus annectens. The sequence goes on from NC_056746.1 coordinate 821,309,684, forward strand.
CTAGCACAAAAATGTTTGATAGTAATTTAAGAACTATCTCTCAGAGAAGGTCTGTGCATTTTGTGTCTTGCCTTTGGACCTGTAAACATCCATTCAGCACTTGCATTTGCCTGGCTCTGTAAGTTATTTAGGTACAGTGATATCTCTTAGATATAATAGGAATACAGCAATATTAGATGTTTACTATGTTTATGTGAGACTGTCCTGCAATGTTGTTTTAAAATATTTCCTGTGATTCTGAACTCTGTTGTCACTGTGTTGAGTTGTTGAGTATTGTCTTGTGCTTTTATTATTTATTATTAAATATACTTAAATCCTTTAACTGTGGCTGATTTGTTTAGAGATATTTAAGCTCTTAGTGTACTTGCATATGTATTTGGTGATACTGTACAGGACACTCTTAATAGCCTTAAAGTCTTGGACACAGTTACCATTTGGATATCTGTAACATTACACAGTGGAACTGGTGACTCTTTGTAAGGGCCTTATAGTAGCTGATAAAGGGTGGTTGGTGGCAGCTGGTACTACCTTAAAGTCAGGAGTGAAGGGGGCCAGGACTGGTGAGGTGGTTACTTCAGATAGGAAGCTACCCTCTAGTAGTGAGACTGAAGGTGAGCCACAGCTTCTTGTGGGTACTGATGTTCCCTTGGACAGTGTGACTGCAAGGGCAGATGTGAGTAGTAGTGCCCAGGCTGACAGTGAGGCACCACTGTCAGAGGATACCAGACTTCCTGTGGAAGGGCAGGTGGGAAGGGTTACAAAGAGAGAGTTGAGACAGGCTCAGCTCTCAGTCCCTACATTACAAGGCCTGAGGGAGGTAGCTAGTGAGGCACCTGATTCTCAAGGGAGGGGGGAATCTGTATACTGGGACAAAGGGTTACTGTATAGAGAGTGAACCCCCAAGAGAGGCTAGAGGGTGACAGAATACAGCAGTTGGTACTGCCCAGAGCCTACCATCTGGCACTTCTAGCCATAGCACATGACATTCACTTTGCAGGTCATATGGACATAAAACGTAGAAAGAGACATATTATGCAGAGCTTCTATTGGCCTGTGATTTCCAGAGATATAACAGGGTACTGCAGGACCTGTGAGCAGTGCCAAAAGGTAGGCAAGACATGAGACAAGGTGAAAGTTCCTTTGATGACTTTGCCTGTGATTGAGGAGCAATTTCAGAGGGTAGCTATGGATATTGTGGGGCTTCTGAGTACCCCAAGTTCCACAGGGAAAAGTATATTCTAGTGGTAGTAGATTATGTCATCCAATGAGGCAGAAAAGGTGGAAAATGCTTTCTTAGAGATTTCCAGCAGGGTAGTTTTCCAAAAGAAATACTGACTGACAGAGGTGTCAGTTTCATGTCAGATCTGTTGACTTGTTTGTGGAAGTACTGTGGGTTGAAGCACCTAAAGACAGCTCCCTGCCATCCCCAGACTAATGGTCTTGTTGAGAGGTTAAACTCTACACTCAAGACCATGCTACAGGCATTTGCAGACTAGCTTAAGAGGGATTGGGACAAATATTTGCCCCAGCAGTTGTTTACAGAGAGGTTCCCCAGGAATCCACAGGTTTTTCACCCTTTGGGTTGCTGTATGGGCATAGGGTGAGGGGACTTCTAGATTTAATTTGAGATGAGTGGGAGGGTGAGAGTGAATCCCACAAGGAGTCTATTGTGGCATATGTCCTAAACCTCAGGACAAGGCTCAGGGGACTCATGGGCTTGGCTCAGGAGAACCTGGCAGAAGCCCAACAGCAGGAAAAAGGTCTGGTATGACAGCAATGCTCAAGCTGGAGAGTATGCTGTAGGGCAGCAGGCAATGGTTCTCATTCCTGTCAGACACAACAAGCTGCATGCTGCTTGGGAGGGACCCTACAAGGTGGTAAGGAAGGTCACTGATGTTAACTGCATGGTAGAACTGCTAGGCAGGAGGCAGGGACACAAACTGTGCCATGTTAATATGATAAAATCTTACCATGATAGGGGGGCCCTTGTGCTGAGTATTTGCAGTGGATTGCAGGAGGAGTCTGAGGGAGATCTGGTGACTGATCTCCTCAGTGAAACTGGGATTGACACCTCAGTGGAGGGGGTAGCAATGTCCCAGCAGCTATCTCCTACCCAGGTTCAAGAAATCTGAGCATTGTTACAGGAGTTTGGAAACATGTTCACTAGGAAACCAGGGTGCACCCACCTGGTGCAACACCATGTGGATACAGGACCTGAAAGGCCTATTAAGCAGACCCCTTATAGGGTGCCTGAGAGAGTCAAACAATTCTGAGGGAAGAGATACAGGAAATGTTGGAATCAGGAGTCCAGCAGTCCCTGGGCCTCCCCAGTGGTGCTGGTACCAAAGAAGGATGGCAGCACCAGGTTCTCTGTGGACTACAAGAAATTAAATAGTCACACAGAGTGAAGTGCTTACCCCATGCCTAGGACAGATGAATCCCTAGAGCAGCTGATTGTGGCTACGTATCTTACCACCACTGATCTTACCAAGGGTTAACGGTAGGTGCTATTGACTCCCAGTGCTAGAGAGATGTCAGCCTTTTTGACTCCTTTTGGCTTGCATGAGTTCACAAAGATGCCCTTTGGGATGAAAAATGTCCCAGTGACTTTCCAGAGGCTGCTTGATCATATCCTAGCAGAAGCAGGAGATTTTGCCCTTGCTTACCTAGATGATATTGCCATCTACAGCCATTCCTGTCAAGAGCACCTTCAGCATGCCAGGGAGGTACTGGGCAGACTACAGAGGGCAGGGTTGACCATTAAGCCCAACAAATGTCAGGTGAGTATGGGAGAGGTCTCCTACCTGGGACATAGAGCGGGGAGTGGTAAGATCAGGACAGAACCTGTCAAAGTGGAAGCCATTCAGGCATGGCCTGCAGCTGTTAACAAAAAGCAGGTGAGGACATTTTTATGGACAGTAGGGTACTACAGAAAATTTGTCCCCAATTATAGTACCATAGCTGCTCCCCTCACAGACCTGACAAGGAAAAACAGGCCAGATAAGGTAGTGTGGACCCCAGCATGTGAGCTGGCATTTTGGAAACTTAAAGGAGCCTTGGGAGGATCCTCTGTGTTAGCCGGGTAATCTTTGTGGATCTAGTGCAATTTTCTTTGGGTTAGCCAGGTCTATATTGAATGTTCAAACATTCAAAATTTTGAGTGTCATATGGTTGACACAATATTATCGGATTTTTGAATGTTTGACTGTTGTAATGAAGATCTCCGTACAGTGAGGAATGGGAAGATTTCCCTTTTTTGCACTGTAATGCAATCTCAAAGTTGGTATATTTAAAGAGTGGGGGATGTGTGGGGCACAGCCCCCCCATATGGGGGGTGCAGAGGAGCATGCTCCCCTGTTTAAAACATTCAGGTAGGTGTGTTGCGTAGTTTATTTATTTTTTTATTAGATCTTCGAACTTTCAAAAGTTTGATTATCTATATAGACCCGTGTTCATAGGTAGGTGCTAGGCTATCTGCCCGAGGGCATTTATAAGCCTAGCCAGAGTGTGTCGGCTTTCGCCGCCCCATTGATTAATTAACTGATCCTCTGTCAAGCAGAACCAATGAAGTGATCCCAGGGGTGTATTTTCTGTTACCCATCCACTTGTCAAGGTTTCTCTTGAAGAGTGTTAGTGAGGGGCTCTGCCTGATGTAATTTGGAATTTTGTTCCAAAGCATGGGGAGTCTCTGTGACAGGAATCTATCCCTCCAGCATGTTCTATTTATTGTTGTGGTGAGGTTTAGCTCACTAGAGCGCATGGCTTGCAGTGACTTGGATTTCTTTAGGTGGAGCATGTCCATCAATTCTGAGTTGGACATGGCTTTGTAAGTCAGGCAGAGATCACCTCTGAGTAAGCGATATGCCACTGAGTACAACCGGAGTTTTTTCAGTTGGGCTGCATAGGACATAATTATGAGACCAGTAATCCTCTTGGTGAGGTACTTTTGTGGTCTTTCCAGCTGTTGGAAGTGTCTTGTGAGGTACATCCCAAATGGGGTATTGTACTGTACATTGTACTCTATGATGGGTCTAATGAGTGATGAGTAGAGGGGCACTATAACCTCTTTATTTCTAGATGCAAACCCTTTAGTAATTAGATGGGCCACATAGAAGGATTTCCTAACTACTTTGGCAATATGATTGTCAAAGGAGAGATTACTATCTACCTGGGTCCCCAGATCTCTTATTACCTCTTCTGTATTAAGGGGGCTGCCACCTATGTGGTATTTCATGGGTGTTTTGTTTTTCCAAAATGGGATGACTATGCATTTTTTGGCATTTAGCTTGAGGCCATGACTTACCTTCTACTTATTATTACTTCTTACCATATGAGGTCTGTCTGTAAGCCAGTTGGCAACCCATCTCGTGACGTAGGGGTTTATGTTCAGGCTGGTGAGTTTTTCTGTAATACCCAAGTGGGGAATGGTGTCGAAAGCCTTGGCAAGGTAGGCTGTGTTAACCACCTTTCCCTTGTCTATGGCTTTGGTGACTGTCTCGAAGAAGTCAACCAGGTTTAGTAGGCATGGTCTGCCCTTAACAAAGCTGAACTGGGTCGGGTTAAGTGTTTGGAGGTTCCCAATGTCTTTGTTAATGAGTTCCATCATGATGTGCTCCATAGCCTTGCAGACCAGGCTAGTCAGGCTTATGGGATGATAGTTACCAGGGTCAGTTGTGGCCCTTCCTTTGTGGAGAGGAATAACCATTGCTGTGTGAAATTCTATGGGCGTGTAGCCTGTGGAGAGGCTGAGGTTGAAAAGCGTGTTTAGGTGGGGGGTTAGTTCGTTCTGTAGTTTGTGCAAGATGCAGCCTGGGACACCATCGACGCTGTGTTTTTGGCTTTTGAAAGGGCTGTTTTCACCTGTGCGTCTGTGATTTTTGCCAATCCAAATTACAGCAAAGAATTTGTTGTGCAGGTGGATACTTCAAATCATGGGTTGGGGGTATACTTAGCCAGATTTCTTCAGAGGGAGAAGAACACCCAGTGGTTTATCTTAGTCATAGGCTGTAACCCAGAGAGGAATGCTATGCAGCTGTAGAAAAGGAATGACTACCCATAGTGCGGGCACTGCAAAAACTTAAGCCTTGTCTGTATGGAAGGAAATTCACTGTAGTTACAGACCACAATCCCCTAACATGGCTACATTGAGCCAGACAGCAAAATGACAAGTTACTAAGGTAGAGCCTTGGGTTGCGTATGATATGAATGTGTAGCACCACAGTGGGGTCAGCAATACCAACGCAGATGGGCTCTCAAGACAGGGAATGGGGTAAGGTATTCCCAGATAGGCTGAACCCTCTCAAGCGACATTTCTCAAGGGTCACTTGAAAAACTAGCTTGAGTTCTTATGGGGGCAGAATTGCGAAGGCTAGTAGCTCAGCTAGCTAGAATTATTTAAATAATTCTACGTCATTTGTGAATAGTAATATCACTTGTGTGCTTGTCTTACAAATGCAAGCAAACTGTATGTTATGTGCTGAGCTTCAAAAATGTAACCACAGTGCACCTTACTGTAAAAGAGCAAAACTCTAAGAAAATAAGTTGAATTGTTTACAGTGGTGTTTATCTTAGCTTGGAGACATAATGTCTGCAACTAGAAATTCTTTCTATTGTCTGTAAACAGAAATAATTACAGGTTTCCAAGATAAAAGTGTTTAACAGTTTTACAACTTCCAGTTTTTAAGCAAAATTTTAAGAGATAAGTATTTTTAACACAGAGATGTTATATTTTAAGTTCCTGTTAGCCTAGGAACTAAAGGCAGAGGTGAGAAAAATGATGTAATCTGAGATAACCCAGCACAAAAATGTTTGATAGTAATTTAAAAATTACCTCTCATAGAAAATCTGTGCATTTTGTACCTTGTCTTTGTACCTGTAAACATCCTTTCAGCACTTGCATTTGCCTGGCTCTGTAAGAAAGTTATTTAGTTATAGTGATATCTCTTAGATATAGGTAGGAATACAGCAAGACAAGTTTAGATGTTTTCTGTGTTTATGTGAATTTGTCCTGCAATGCTGTTTTAAAATATTTCCTGTGATTCTGAACTCTGTTGTCACTGCACTGAGTTATTGAGTATTGTCTTGTGCTTTTATTATTTATTATTAAATATATTTAAACATTTTAATTGTGACTGGTTTGTTTAGAGATATTTAAGCTCTTAGAGTACTTGCATATGTATTTGGTGACCCTGTACAGGCCACTCTTAAATAGCCTTAAAGTCTTAGACACACTTACCATTTGGATAACAATAACATTACACAGTGGAATTGGTCACAGTTTGAAGGACCTTATAGTAGCTGATAAAGGGTGGTTGGTAGCAGCTGGTACTACCTTATAGTCTGGAGTGAAGGGGGCATAGCTAGTAAAGCTGTGCCAGCCTTCCCCAGGAGTGTCTATGTATTTGTATACAAATCAAATCTCAAAGTGTGTGTGTGTGTGTGTGTGTGTGTGTGTGTGTGTGTGTGTGTGTGTGTGTGTGTGTGTGTGTGTGTGTGTGTGTCAGCTACTTGGGAAGGGAGATGACGCACAGCTGAGATCTTAACCCTATAGCTGTGCCAGTGGGGAGTCTTATTGGTGATCTGGAGAGAGAGGGGGAGAAACCAGTCCCAGATTGACTGTGATCTCTGTGTGCTCTTAAGGGAAATTGTACTTTACTGTGTGTGTACTTGTCATCCTCCCAGTGTGCACTTCTCTCACTGGTGTTAGTGGTGAGGATTGAGGTTCCTTAATTACTGGGCCAGTACAGGAGCATCACAATATGTATAATATATATTATGCAACAAGGATAAACAGTACAGTCAGTATGTAAGGATGTGTATTAGATGTATTGAATGACACAGGTAAATGGTGCAGTCAATATATAATAATGTGTATTATGTGTATTGTGTCACAAAGATAAATGGTGCAGTCAATAAACAATAATATCCATTATATGTTTTGTGTCACAAGGGTAAATGCTGCAGTAGTATATAATAATGTGTGTTACATGCACTGTGTGACAAGGGTGAATGGTATATTAAATATATAATGATGTGTATTATATGTATTGTGTGACAAGGGTAAATGGTGCAGTAAGTATATAATGATGTGTATTATAATAATGTGTGTTACATGCACTGTGTGACAAGGGTAAATGGTACTTTAAATAGACGATGTTTATTATATGTATTGTGCGACAAGGTAAACGGTGCAGTAAGTATATAATGATGAGTATTATAATAACATGTGTTGCATGCACTGTGTGACAAGGGTAAATGGTACATTAAGTATATAATGTTTATTGTGTGACAAAGGTAAATGGTGCAGTAAGTATATAATGATACATATTATATATATTGTGTGACAAGGGTAAATTGTGCAGTAAATATAAAATGATGAGTTTGTGTGACAAGGTAAATGGTGCAGTCACCATATAATCTTGTGTACTGTCATGACCATTACTCAGTTTCATAAGTGGACCTACGAAATCTTTTGGTATCCATTCAAAGGTGCCCTCTACAGAGGGTAAAGGTATCACACAAGACTTAAGTTGTAGATTTAGTACTGTTTTTGGTACTCAGGGAATGCTGAACAAAAGTAAACTATGTCATTCATAGTAGCAAACTAAATATCCAAAACTCTAGCATTTGTTTTGTCCATTTTTAAAAAAACACCCTCATGTGCATGTATGCTAATTTCATTACAAGTCTTCTAAACTGCCATGGAATAAATAACTGACTTGGTTTCTATTCCCTCTATTTGATTATTCTTTATAGCAGGTTACTTTTTAATCAGGGGTCTGTAGTGGAATGAATCTGTTCTTTTTGTTCCCCATTTACTATATGTTCTCTCTAGCTGTAGTTTAAATATTTTCTTCACAGTGAGCTTTCCAGAACTTAACATGGCTTATCTGGTGATCAGCTAAGTCAAAGTATTCAACATTGTCTCCTACTCTACATTCTTACAAAAACTCACCAATATAGGCCTTGACAATTCCTCTCCATCCTAGTTTTCTAGTTATCTCTCTATCAGACTCCAGGCAGTAAAATGGCTCACTGATATTTCAATCCTTTCTGCCTGTTGCAGCTGGGGTCCCATAAGAATCCATACTGGGATCTATCATATTCAGCATCTTTTTTTAATTACTTGATCTGGTCAGTAAGAATGCTACCTTACTATAGCATGCAGAAAATTCTACTATCTTCTGCTCAATAAACAACATTGGTCCCCTACAAAAACTGACCAAGGAATCATTCACTTCTACAGAAAACTGGCTGACTCTCAACTATTCCTAAACCCTAACAAAGCAAATTAATTATCTCAACTCACAAACACATCATAATAAACAAATGTCCTTCACTACTACCACTTCCATCAATACCAAACTAGAACTTGTCACAAAAACTACTAGTTTACATAGATGAAGACTTAAAGTTTGTCTTCCACATTCAACATACATTGGAAAAACACACCAAAAACTAAGCATCCTCTATAGCCAAACCCTATCAAACACTGCAAAATGTCATATAAGTACTACCTTCCTGTACCTATTCACCTCTACTCAACATCAATACTGACAAATATCCAACTACTAACTCTACTAAACAAACTTGTGCAGTGCTATCATAAGGTCACACAGTTTGTAGCCAATCTCCCAGATACAGCACACCGCTGTTTGGCCCTCAGAGATCTCCAGTGGCTTGAACTACCTCATTAACCCACATACTCCAAACTCCCTGGTATCCACAATCTAATATACAAAACAAATGACTGCCCTTCTCTAGCCAACTATGTACAACCATAGAACCCACCCAGAAGCCTGTACTCTTTTGGCAAAGAACTACACATATAAAAGTCTAATAACTCTGCAGGCTGTTCCCTCTACTCCCATTAAGTGTCAAAAACCTGGAACTCTATTCCCCTAACAGTAAGAGAAGACTGCTTCCTAAAGTCATTTAACTATAGCTAAAGGCTCACTTACTCAGTGCCTGGCTCTGCAAATGTGCTGCATTCAGAGCTGGATCCATCATTTGTCGACCTAGGCAGTCATCTAGATCCCACAGGTTGAGGGGGAAACCCACCACAAACTTACATTTCTTCTTTAAGAATACATTCTGCATGAGTTACATTTCTTCTTTAAGGATGCATGCAGAATGAGTCCTTAGTAGTGTCTGCATGCATGTCATTTGGGCAATGCATGCACATTTAAACTGGAACAGAGTGTGCAATTTTTTTTTAAGAAATGAGCTCCGGAGAAATGGGTAAGTGATTTTTTTGTTATGCTGTTTAACTTTGTGTGTGTGTAATGCCCTAGTTAGAGGGAACATATTAGTTTAAGCAGGCTCAAGCCCTGTACTTTAGTTACAGATGACAAGAACCCATATCCCCTACACCAACTATGAGTCATTGCATTTTCAAGGAATTGTGAGTTTCAGTACATTTGCAAGGAATTGTGAGCTTCAGTACATTTTCAAGGAATTGTGAGCTTCAAGGGAAGAAACATTTATTGCTGCTCATTCTGTTTTCAATGTGCAACTGTTTAGTGTAGCAAATGGTTATAACTGTTTGCACTAAAAATTCATTACTATTTGCACTAGAAGGCATGCAAGCACTGTTAGTAGCACAACAGGTTGTATGCTTGCTTTTGATGCTGAAGGCTGTGGGTTCTACTCTCACACCTTATAGATGGATTGCTGATACTGTATTGTACTTTAAAGGGGTGGGGTGCTGCAGTTCTGAGTGTATCCTCCTTTGGATGAAGATGCCTTGTTACTATGAACCTGTTGTTGGTTTATTCAATATTTGGGGGGAATTGGAAGATGCAACTAGCGGCCTTGGAGAGCAGATGGCAGATTTTACTAGATGCCACAAGACCCCCAGGACTAAATGAGTCCATTAGCATTAAGCCTTTTTTGGTCCTCTCTTAGCATAAATTATTGTGCTACTACATTATTATTATTATTTTAGTTTATTGTGATTACACTTCAAAATCACTTATAAGTCTTTAAATACATGGATTTTAAGCATCAACTTGAATTAGAAATTATGACTTCAATACATTAAACACATTTCTCAAATATCATAAACATTTTATATATTTTATATATTTTTTATACATATCTTTATATATTTTTATATAATTATTATTACAATTGTTGATTATTGAATTAATAAGTGCTTGCAACAATGTCTAGGGTATCTGGGAAGTTAATATATACTGATTTTTCTGTAATTGGGTAAACAGAGTTGATGTATTAACAAAATGCTGCTGAATATGTACTGTACCTTTATGTGTTTTGGCGCACTTTTTAAATGAGTGAATTGGTTTACGTATATAAAGGATTTTATGGGGCTTTTTAACTGTTCTGAAGAAGACTGGGTTCCAGTTGAAAGCGCTTAACTGCATTAGGATTGTGGAATAAAGAATTTATACTCCTTCGTGTACGAGTTTCTTTGGAGGTTCCTGTTCTTATCACATTTGGAGTTGTTGGTTTTTCCCATTTATCAGTTGGTTGTTGGTTTGACATCCATTCCCTATTGCAATTTGAGCAGCTTACCAATGTTTTTGTTTTTTTAATGTAACATAGGTAATTTATTCTTCAAAGGCAGCAGGCAATGAATTTGTAGACTGGACACACTGAACTATAAAGTTGTTTGCTTTTAGCAACCTCTTCATTAGTTACATATCTCTTTAATGTGGAATTATTCAAAAGACTTTTACATCTGCAGGGATTATCCATATTGACTGATACTGGTAGATTGCAAGTTTGAGGGGTCTTTTATGGTTGAAATATTTTGAAATAGGCAGTTTTATCATTATTGATTCAAATGTTCAAAACTATAAATTTAAATCACACTTTAACAAGTGATGGTGTATTATACAAAGAATATAATTTAATATAACCAGGAAGGTGACTCAAAGAACACATGCATGTATGCATGGTTTTAAAAATGTGTGCAAGGGGCCTGTGGTTTGAAAACAGTCCAAAGGTAAACTTAATCTGGTACTGGCCAGATGCATTTTCTATGAATGTGGGTTTCAATGCCATTTCAATGAATGTGAGTTTCAAGGGCAGGGAAGTTTACTGTTAATGCTAAGTCTGTTTTAATTATAAGATTGTATTATTTGTTTAGCAAATGTCTATCAGTGTCTGTGCAGCAACATTTGAAATAAAGGTTTTAAATTAAATCCAAATATTTGCAATCACTGTAAAAGTAAAGAAGAAGAAAATAATATGCACACTGACAGGTACAAACAGTGTGCTTGCATTCAAGAAACTGAACCATAAACTATAAATCATAGTGCTAAAACACCTGTACTCTTTAACCCAGGATTTGGACATAAACTGTTCATTAACCCTAATATGAAAATGCCAGTCAAGTAATTAGATTTGTAAATCATTACATCTACCTTGGTATGGTTTATCCGGTGAGCTAGTGACATGGGAAACAAGCCACTCTTATTTGTTTTGTTTTGTGATCTCTAGATGTGTACAAAACTAAAAAGTAACTGTTATGCACTTGAAAGGACTTTTTACCTCATGATGTGCACAGTCTTAAACAGCAACTTTCAGTTATTTGAAATATATATTTTTTTTACTATTCATTTGGGACTCAGGTTTCCTTTTGGTGTTAGGAGTGAGGAAAGTGGGCCAAACACTTGCCTCCTAGTTTGAGTAACAGCCCACTCCCATACCAGTTACATCAGCCTCTTACATCATCTAACCCCATCCCGGCCCCATGACACCACCCCTCTCTCAGGAGATTGGTTAACTGCCCTTCCACCTGATCCCTTCCAGTTTCCAGCCCTTTATCTAACCACAAACAGAGCTATCTAGCCCTCTTTTGCACTAACTTCAGCACCTGGAACCTGAAGAGAGGAAAAATCTGAACAGAAGAGCCCTGACTTCACTAAAGAGTCTCAACAGAAGACTCCTCAGTAACTCCTACACTCAGGGAGAAGCTTGAGAGTGAAGACCCCAGACCGGAGTTCCATAAAACCATGCTATGAGGCCGGGTGCATTCTACTCTCACTGCAGCTACCACACAGCAACCAGATATAGATGCTCTAGCTACTTGTCCTGCATTTAACAAAATTTCTGTAATCTTCAGAACAATAAAAACTGTTATCCCGGGGCACCACTACACATTACTGTATTCTTTACACCACAGGAACAATTTGCCTGTGCTCAAAGAAGATCTGAGATTCTTTGCTTATTAAAGCTCTGCAGTTTACCACTTGGTGGATTTTTATTCTATGGGCATAGAAAGCCTATACGAAAGGTTCTGAGGTCTCAAACATTAGTTACATTTTCCTCCTACTTGTGAACATCCATGAGCTCTGTAAAAAATGAGCATTGTAACTTGTTTTCTACTATATGATATTTCTCTGGATGCATGTATTACCTCCCCTGAATAAAAAAAAATGTTTGTCTTCATCAGGAGGAAGAAGAATGATCACATTAATTATATATTTATAGTGAATCAATTTGTTATCCTTCTCAACAATAGCGAGCATCATCTGCTCTCTCGGATAGTAAATCTATCACAGGAATCAGAAACTTAGGAATATCTTCTAAAATGTAATATTATATTGTAAAGAATGAATGTACCCTATCTGTTAGTTAACATGTATGTCAAAGTCTCTTCCATGGAAATTGTATGTCAAAAGTCTGTCCTTAAAACCATGTTTATTTGCCTTTAATTAGAACTTGGTACTATATTCTGTGTCCTGACTAACTTATAAGAAGAACAGCTAGCAGCAAAAGTAACTTTTTTATGGCTTCCTAACGCCTGTATCGCTCTGCATTTCTGGCATATCGCTCTCTCTCTAACAGTTTTAGTTTGTGATAATCACTACACTTTGCTCTCAATCTAATAGTTTTAGTTTGTGATAATTACTAGACTCTGCTCTCAATCTATTAGTTTGTTAGTGATATTTATTATATTTCTGTGTCCATTTTTAACTAGTATGGGGTTTTTGCTAGCAGTTACCTCACCTGTGCTTCCTCCCACGTGGTCAGTATTGCGCAGATCGTGAAACGATCTTCCTGGCTCTAACAATTTCTTTAAAACAAAACTACATACCCTCTTCTCCTAGATTAAAAAGGGCAGGGGTAGGGTGTTTCTTTTGTAGTTACATGCTACTGTATTTTGTATTTTATTCTCTACTTTTACAACTCTGGACAAGGATCGCTTAATGTGGAAAGCTGGATATAACTTATTATTAGCTTATCAGTCTTCCCTCCTGTAGCCATGTCTGTGTTGTCATAGTTACGTTTATTCCTTGAATACTATCTATAGGTCTAGCTTCATGGGATATATTACCTGTATATCACATTAACGGCTACCTATCTCATAACACTGTGGATTTCCCTGGAATATTCCTAATTTTTTGAAATAAGAATTTAGTATATATGCTGCTGTATGTCAATACTCCCTCAATACTAGGAACTAAGACCACATACACAGCAGCTGCCTCAGAACTGGTAAACTTCCATGGTATGGTTTTATCTTGTGAGACAACCCTTTATTAAAGGGAATTGCAATACTTTAGTAATTTGTAACTGTGCTTTAATATAATTGAACATGTTTTAGGACCTGTTTTGCTGCTAGGTTGAAGTACTAAACCTAATCTTAGAGTAATTTTAGTTAATACAACCCTGTGAGGATTTGTCCCTTCTAAAGGTAATTACAAATTAGTAATTGTTAATTGTGCATTAATATACTTTAACAAGTTTTAGAGTCTGTTATATTGCTAAGCTTGAGTACTAAACCTAATCTTAGTGCAATTTAGTTGAAATGTATAATACTTGTTTTTTAAAGAGTTGTTGAACTGTGAAATACCTCTCTGTATATGTACACTAAAGTCTGTCTGTTTGTGAAGCTGTATTCCTTTTTTAATATCCCGTCTTCTTACCTTTATTCCCCCCTAGCAATATCTCTTCAACCTTGTATTAAGGGACTTGCCTGCTCCTAAGGACCCTTGAACCTCCTCAAGACTTACATAAGTGGACCATCCACTATTTTCTGCTGCCCTGTGCTCCCTCCTGACTGTACTGAAGTTACTAAGTATGTTTTTACACCTGACCCATTTTGAAGGTTAATCTGCCTAATTCATACTGTAATTACACCTTATAAAGTTTTTTAGCCTCTGGGTCAGGAAAACCAGCAGTCAGTCCTCCCTCCCTGAATTTAGCCTCCTGAAAGATCTACCCCTCGCTACCTACCCTTCCTTTCCATCTGTGGTTTCTTCACCCTGGCTACCTGCTACTACTTCCATTTCTGCCCACTAGGTGGCAGTGTACATTAGGCTTCGTGCCCTTACTCTCTCCCTTATTCTCTCTTAGTCTCTGCTCATAGAACTTCTTTTGCCTTCTGCCCCCTTTTCATCCCTTGCCTAGTAGCCTGATTTATCCCCCTTCTACCTTCCTTTCTGTTTCTAGGCTGTACCTCCTCTTCTCCTAACTACTATAACGTTTAGTGCTCCATAGCTCCCCTCTCCTCTCTGCCCTACTCCCTATCTGCTTTGCTAGCAGCTACTCTCTTGCTTCGCTACCTCTCCCTGTGTCCTGCTGCTCACTGATTGTCTCCGCTCACTCTGTCTCTACTTGCTCTTGCCCCGCTACGCTCCGCTCCCTACCCCCAATTCCCACCCACCCCCAGGGGTCCTTCACTTATACCTCACTAGCCACTCCCCCTATTTCTCTTCACCAATCTCCATCCTTCATAAGACTAAGCTTATCCCCTTGAATTATATCTTCTTTTGTTGCACTCCCCTCCTCGGGCTCCACCCATCTCCAAACACTATCTCCAGTTCAAACTCCCATTCTCTTTCATCACCTATTTAACTCCATCCCTTTCCTCCCCCATTTCTACTGTCTCCATTTTCCTGGCCTTGCCATACTTTGTACTCCTATTCTATAGTACCTACCTGTTAATTATAACCTCTGCCTATCTCCTTTTTCCTTTTTCTGTTCTCCTTTTCTCCTTTTCCCTCAAACCCTTCTCTGTAAGTTGGCTCATTTCTACTTATTCTTCAACTGACAGTCTCTCACAAGCTATACTCACCTGATACTTACTCACTATCATGTCTCCTACACTCAAAGCTTTTTTCACATATATCCTACTCTTTACTACTACTATAGCCACCCTATCCATACCTTATTAAATCACCTTCTTTGAAAATATCACTTTACATGAACAAAATCTTAATCTCCAACAAACTTTACCAACCTCTTTTTCAACACCCTCAATCACAGCAACATAACCTGTTCCTCCAACTTTCTACTACCAAAATACTACAGGAAAACTCATTTGTCATTCTACTTAAACAAAAAGAATCATTACAACTCACCAAAGACCCTCAAATGCCATTTTGATTCCCAGCACAACCTCCTCCTACATGGAGATATTCATCCTAACCCTGGTCCCAATACTAATACTAACTTTAATCTAAACAATATTACTTCACCGATACCATCATCATGTACTAAAGCAGCCAACTCCCTTCTAATAGCTCACCTTAATATTAGAAGTATAAATAACAAAACTCACCACCTCCATTCACTCCTGGACTTACACTCATTTGACATTCTATGTCTTACAGAAACTTGGCTAAAACCCTCTATTCAAGACCAGGAAATCACCCCTCCTGGCTATAATATACTGAGATGTGACCGAATAAAGAAGAAAGGTGGAGGCATAGCCATTATCTATAAATGTAATCTCCAAGTCACCCTCTATAATGAACTTCCATCACTAGACTCCAAAACCAAAATACTATCCATTAAACTTCAAATTAACAGCAACAAATCAATCTATCTAATTTGTATGTACCTTCCCCCTGGAAATAATACTCATATTCTAGAAAACTTACTTAGTTCACTTTCCAACCAACTACCCCAGGAAACCATAATACTTGGTGACTTCAACATAGACTGGATAACCTGTTCATCCCAGCACCCTACTAGCCATATAAATCTCTATGGATTCTCTCAATTAATAACCACTTCAACTAGAATCCATAAACCTAATAGTAAAGAAACAACTCTTGACTGGATCCTTACTAATAACCACCCTAACATTTACACTCCAGGAACTCATGTGACTGGACTCCACTGACTAACCTTGAACTAAATGAAGCAGTGACCTACTTTAATACCCACTTTCTACAAATCCTTGACTATCATGCTCCCATTCGCTCTACTAGGATAAGATCCAAGTCGGCACCATGGTTAACTAAACAAACTAAGCAAAAAATGCACCTTAGAAATAAAATTTGGGCTAAATGGAGAGCTACCAAGTGTACATCTGATCACCTCCTCTTTAAACAATTAAGAAAGGCTAGTAAGAAAGATACTCTTACAGACAAAAAGGAATATTATCTTCACCTTCAACAAATGAGTCAACACACCCCTCAAAAATTCTGGTCAGGTATTAATAAACTTCTTAAACCAGGACATTCAACTACTCCTACCCCTTCAGGCTTTAACCACAACAATTCCTCTCAGATCCCAGATGCCTTTAACAAGTATTTTACAGAAGCCATTCAAACCCTAGCTAACTCACTACCCACATCTACTGCTACCTGTCCTAATACCTGTGATGCCTCATCTAATGCCTTTCACATTCAACCTGTCGCTACATCTCTTATTTATAAGCTTCTCAAGAAACTTAAACCTTGCACCCCATCCGCTGACCAACTCCCATCAGAATACCTACAAATTGCTGCAAAAGCTATAGACTACCCCATATCCATACTTATAAATAGAACCATCTCTGAAGGAAAAATCCCCACCTTATGGAAAATATCTCATATAATTCCTCTACATAAAGGGGGCTCCTCTACTGAGTTCTCAAACTTTCGCCCTATTGCCTAACTCTCCCCATTAGCGAAGATTATGGAAAGATGTATACACAAACAAATTCTTAACTACCTTCTACAAAACAAACTTCTAGCTAATTGTCAACATGGTTTTAGACCTTCTCATAGCACTACAACTGCCCTCCTTTCCTTCTCTGATGCTATAAATAATAATAGGAACAATAATCTTTTCTCCTCTGCACTATTCCTAGACCTGTCAAAAGCCTTTGACATGGTTAACCATAATATACTACTCAACAAACTAAATCTCTATTCTGTTGGCTCACAAGCACTTCAATGGTTTAGGAGCTATCTCCAAAACAGGCAACAAGCAGTGCTATGGGACAACAATCTATCTTCCTTACTCCCAGTAAACATTGGGGTTCCACAAGGCTCAATCTTAGGTCCCCTTCTTTTTTCTTTATTTATCAATGACCTTCACTTGAATATACCCCAAGCCATCTGCATTCAATATGCTGATGATTCAACTTTAATCTGTGCTGCTAATAATGTTTCCTCCCTCCAGTCCCTCACCCAAACAGTCTTCCATAATATAGAAAAATGGTTTATGGAACACTCCCTCCTTCTTAATCCCAAAAAAACAAAACTTCTTCTCTTTACTCCTACGCACAAATCTCCAACTCCTTTCTTCACTATCTCCTCTAATAATGCTACCTGTATTAACCCAGATATGACCACTCGCCTATTAGGTGTAACTATTGATAACCGTCTTCATTTTGATGACCATATTAATAACACCATTAAATCGGTTAACAAAAAAATAGGTACTCCCTACAGAATTAAATCCTTTCTTACCCCAGCAGCCAGAAAAACCATGGCCCAGACCCACCTGATCTCCATCCTTTTCTATGCCTCTGCTATATATACTAACTTATCTAAAAATAACATTACCAAACTCTCTACCTGTTACAATAGTATAACTAGATTCATTACTGCTAACCCCTTTAGAACTCGCCATTGTCTCAACCTCAAGCAACTAGACTGGTTAGAACTAAATAACCACGTACTCTATCAACAATTACTTATCATTCATAAGTCCCTTTACTACCCTGATGCTACCCCTAGCCTTACAAAACTAATTTCACCTTATAAAAACCTAGCCACACTACGCTCTGCTAATAAACTCCTAGTAGCCTTGACTAAATCATACAATAAAGCTGGGGACTCATTATTTTCAAACTCTGTCGGGAAAATCTGGAATCAACTCCCTCATGAAATAACTAACCTAGACTCTACATCCCTTTTCAAAAAACATATCAAAGAACATCTAAAAACCCAGTGGCTATGTCCTTGTGCTAACCCCGACTGAAATTACTTCTTCATTATTCCTAACTTCCCCCCTGTCCCCTGACTGTGCCTCTAAATAACATGTTTAATTGTTGACAGTTATATCTTTGATATTGACTCTACCATAACTTTGTTTTTTTTTCCTCCGTGTTAACCCATCTTGAGATTTGCTTATCTGTGTTTATTAAACTATCTTTAGTATGTTGTATACCTTGTAATTTTATTGTTATCTGGCTGTTTTTCTGTTAACATACATTTTGCCAGTTTTTTTTTTTTTTTATGTTAAATTCTTATATAAATCTACCTTGGTGCTTTTTGTATTATTCTTATCATTGTTTTTGTTGTTAATGATTGTTTACCTCTTGTAATTGGAGCTTTTCTCCCCGGGCCTCTACTGAAAACGGATATATGTCCAGTTAGACTAGCCCGGTCAACAAATGTAAAATAATAATAAATAATAATAAATGTTTTGTAAAAAATGTTTCTCTTGGAGCTTTTCTCCCCAAGCCTCCACTGATAATGAACTTGTAAGCCAGTTGGACTCTCCTGGTCAACAAATGTAAAATAAATAAATAAATAAATATATGAGTCTCTTATCAGCAGGCACTATAAACATTTTTTTGCTATACAAGAGAAGATTAGCCTTTCATATTGTATTTCAGGAGATACGAGCCCCATAAAAGTGGGCACAGCCTCTCATATTACATGTGATAAACTGGAAAAATACTGTAATAAAGCTTTTTCATAATTGGGACCAAGGAATATGAGCCCCACAGATGCAGACTCAGACTATCATCTTGCATGTATTACAAAACAAGCTAATAAAGACTGATGATAACCTCAAAAAAGCAAGTATTTTCAGTGATCAGTGTAAACCACTCTATTAGATGGACCTGATGAACCTTAGGCGAAAGTGTTTTCTTATAGTTCTGTACTGGCAGGCCATGGTGTGTTGTCATGTTTAATTTGTTAAAAGTTACAAATAAAAATAAAACTTTTTAACTAAGGATGAGGTTCCAAAAGGTGCTCAGCTGGTAAACCCTTATGGGTATTTCAGGTTTATTCAAAAAAGGGACTATCCTCTAAATTTTGGGATTCGCTCCTTGTTTTTCCATCGCCCAGATTTGCCTCCAGTCAGCTCCCAAGGACCCTTCCACTATTGTCTGTAACCGCCTTTAAATAACTGAATGTAATGTATTAAAACAAGAATACTCATCCATCTAGGTACATAACTGAATAAACTACAGGAAACATCTAAAATATATCAGTATTCCTCCCACAGGGAGAGATTCAGAGAAAAAGAGAGTCTCCTAGATCTGCTAGCTATAGTGATTTTATTTGGCTAATCCTTTGTACTCTGTTTCTTGTTTATGGTAACTGGAGAGAAATAGCCAATTAATTAGGTACTGCAATGGCTGTAAGGTACGGGGCTGGGGGACTGCAGGGGGTGCTGATCCATTACCCTGCCTCGGGCCCAATTTGACCATGATCTGGCTCTGGCTACACAAGAGTAAAACATCACTCTTCTTCAACCTCATTTCCACTCATCTCCTTCCATATCCTCTTCATACCTGTACTGTAAGTCACTCTCTTTTCCCCCTTTTGTTATACGCCTTCACCCTCAACTACTCTGACTTTTATTTCTCAGCTCTAGTTCTCTCACCGCTATAATGTTTGTAAGGCATTTTGCTTTCTGTTGAAAATAGCAACAATATGGCTGTCTGTATATTTTCTCCTATTTGAAATGCAGTTCCCCCTGTTTTGGAAAATGTTGTAAAGACTATTGCATATTATTGCCTTTCAAATGTTAATGTCTGTTACTGTTGTTTGTACACTGGAGTCTTTTTCCCAAGCCACTGCTTAAAATGGGTCCTGTGCACAGTCAAATTTTCCTGGTAAACAAAAGCAATAAATAAACATAAATAATGCCATAAAATTAGTGAATAACACAGTAATGTATGACCAGTAATGTTGAATTCCTCCATTTTGTATTTAGAGAGTAAGATATTTCAAGGATTCTTCTTTTCAATGAGAAACAGTAATCTTGGAGTTAGCCTATTTAAGTAACAGTGGAGGAAGGGGCTCATCCCCATGTTGGGGGTGTGGAAGGGCTGCAAAATAACTTTTTTAGTTTTAGTGATTTATTTCTTTATGATTATTGAGTTTGACTGGGAATTAACTCTTTTCTGGTCACTCCCATGAGTGACAATCACTGAGAAGTTGCACTTCTGTCAAGGAACCTGAGGTGTGGCCTTGTATATGATACAGAGCAGATAACTGCAAGGCAGGTTCCCCAGACTAGGATTTACAAAAAGCAGGACTGTAATAATTGTACAAATGTGAAGAGCAGGATAATGCACCATGAAGACAAACTTCCCCCAAAAATAAAAAAGTACCAGTCAAGCTTATGGCATACCACCACTCGTGTAGTTCAATTGAACAGCCAAGCAACATATTAGAGTGAAGTACAAACTGATTGCATGTAGAGTTGCAAACAAATTAAATATGTATGTGGTAGAAGATAGTACAACACAGAGGAGCACATACTCATACATGTAGAACAATGGAATGTCTGAAACATGCTGGGTGGATGAACAGACATTTTGTAGAAAACAAAGTAGTTCCTGGCACAGTGCAGCAGTGAGTAGCACATGCTAGCTGTTGCACTGCATCAAATAAGAGTATGGTTTCTTGGGTATAGGATGTGCTTTTCTTATTACTTTTTTCCTGAAGAAAATCTCCCCTTGCACAATGAAAGAAAAGCAAAATAAACCACTTATCAGCAAGTGCTTTAATAAGTGTCATGTAGTAAGTGCAGTCTGAGATAACATGACAACAGAGGGCAACTTCCTTTCTCAGATTTTACCTTGTCTTACTGTGAAGATAGACCCCATGTCTTTTAATTACACTTATTAGCCACACAGTGCATAAAAACATTATGCCTTCCAATGGTATCTGATTTTTATCTTGTTTGTCATGCATATACTGTAGTTGCTCCCCTTGATACCATGAAACATACAGTTAGGTAGGTATGGAGCTCAAGTAGCATTTATTGTTGTTCATTTTGTTAGCTGGGAGTTCTTGTCTCTCAGTTGTGAATCTTTTTTTGTGGCATAGAACTGCTTAAGGGCATGAAAATGAATTCTATTAATTATGCTGACCTGCTTGCTAGATAGACTACACCAACTCATTTTTTCCATGTATGCTGTATTGCTCATATTTAAAATATATAGCTTGTGAAATACTAATAACACCTTCATTGGAGAAGATCAGCACTCGGCACAATACACAGCTGCTAGCATCTGCACACATGCAGACTAAGAGCAAGCAAGGTATTACTCACTTTTCTCTTTACCCATCCCCCGATTCCCTTGCCAGTCCACCTCCTGTAAGTGAGGATAATGATTCTCAACCTACATTTGCATTAACAATGTTCACCCCCCCCCCCCCAAGGAACCCACCAAACACTTCAAACTACTCACAACTGTACTGCCACAACATAACTCTTTCAAATTTGCTGAACCAACTACATTACATTCAATCCACTGCTACAAGCTATTACAAGTAATCTGCTACATTTATAGTTATAGCAGTGAACCTTATAGTACTTGCTTTACTTCTTTTCTACTTGCAACCTACAATTTATATGTAAACCTACTTCTACTACTATGCACCCTGCATCTAAACCTGAACTTATGAGTCAAAACCCTACTAACACTCTTCCTGCCATGTTACTGTTACTTGTGGGGGACATCCATTTAAACCCAGGCCATCAGAAAAGTATACATTCTGCAATGAATACATGCAGCACAGCTAATACATGACCTCAGAGAGAATTCTGGTTGCAGCAAAACACCCCCTCTGTCTCAGGCATTAAAGAATCTTGGCTAAAGGCCATATTGTACTTTTCCCATCAGTTACAGACAACTATACAGTTTTTGCTGATACCAGACCAGGAGGAAAAGGAGTCCTCACCTTAGTTAAAAATGCAGAAAGTACTTCCCAATATTAATCTCCAATAGCAGTGCAAAAGCAGACTCTGATTCTAATTGGACATTTTTTTTAAATTATCATCTCTGTACAGTGCATAATTGATATTGTAATCTTTATACATCCCAGCCTCCATAACAAATTCCCAGCTAGAGGCATTGCTAGACATATACATTTCAATAAATTCATCATGATTAGAGACTGCAATTTAGACTTCCAAGGCCCCTGAAGATCAAACTTCACATACTGATAGTGCAAATAAACCTAACTGAGATTGTCACTGAAGGAACTGGGCAAACCACTTACACTAATAAAACCACACTTCAGAACATTGTTCTCACCATCTTCCTGATTAATGTTGCATTGTATAGCTTCAATCTAACTCATCAAGTGATCACTGCCTAATCCTAACTACATGGCAGCTGAGATCAATCGAGCTAGCAGCTTACTACATTAATTACCAGCACAGCTCCGGTTTCCTCCCACATCCCAAAGACATGCTGTAGGTGGATTGGACACACTAAATTGACCCTAGGTGTGAGTGCATGCATGTGTGTGCCTTCTGTGGAAGGTTGGGCTCCGGGCTGGCAACTCAACACCGTAAAACTCCACTGCCAATCATGAGCGGACGGTGATCCACTGTGGCGACCCCTAACCAGGAAAAGTCAAAAGAAGAAGAAGTCTCTGATATCTGAATGCTCTGCTGCAATAGCTGGGTGGCACTGAGTGGGCACCAGTTTATGCTCCCACTTGTACTGAGGAGACTCTGTCAATATTAGTCGCATACAGAATTCATGATATCCATTAGAAATAGATCACTTAAAGATAGTAAAGTACAGCGGCTAACTCCACTCATTGCGCAACTTTAAAAAAGGGGGCACGGCATGTGAAGAATGGAAATTCTTCTTCCTCTTCTTTCGGCTTTTCCTGGTTAGGGGTCGCCACAGCGGATCACCCGTCCACTCATGATTGGCACTGGAGTTTTACAGTGTCAAGTTGCCAGCCCAGCGCCCAACCTTCCACAGAAGGCACACACATGCATAGACTCACACCTAGGGCCAATTTAGAGTGTCCAATCCACCTACAGCATGTCTTTGGGATGTGGGAGGAAACCGGAGCACCCGGAGGAAAACCACGCAACCACAGGGAGGACATGCAGACTCCCCACAGATGATAAATGATGTAGTACCTCACCCTCAGAAAGTATGCATGAATAAGTATAGGACATATAGGGAAACTGGCTTGGCTTAAAATGGCCTACAAGGGCAGCTAGCCTACTACTTGCCTCTGAACATATGAAGCTGTAAGTGCTAATACAGCTAAATCTGACTAATAAAAAAGCTAAAACTGTCTTAAATGTAAAGTTCAAAACAATTCGAGAATACTATGTAAACCTCATCCAGACATAATATCTTTTAACACAAAAAGGAGTATAAAAGCCTAAAAGCTGCAGAACATTTAAGGAATAAAGCACAGCTGAACTAACCCACTTAAAAATGCTCAAATCGCTTTCAACGATGTTATTGCTTCTTCACCATCTGAATCATTACACAGCTACCTAGATTATTCCACTTTCATTTTAAGGTCATTATGAAAAAAGAAGTTATGGGTAAACTTAATAATCTAAAAATACTGGTGTCCTGACAGTAGTGGACACATCCAAGCAACAATATTCAAAATGTCAATCTCAAAACATTGACAACGTGAACATAGATGTGCTATTATTTGTACCAATTAATAACCTCAGCAAACAACTTCTACACCATGTACCCTGTTGTGCTCAAACTAGGAAGCCATCATATGACAGCATCTCTGACTCACATTTTAATGTTTCACAATGTACTAAATCTGCTCTTTTTTTGAAGCACTGTTATTATGCTTTTACCGAAGACTAAATCCCCTAAAACGGCATAGGGTTATAGCCCCATGGCTAAAATAGATCCGGTTCAAAGATTTTCAAAATGTAATTTATAACCAAATATACCCGCAGTGGTGGTGCTGTGGTAGCGTTGTCATCTCACAGTAAGACGCTGTCCGGTTCGATTCTCAGCTAGAGCGTCTTCTGCGTGGGGACATGTGTGAATGGGCGTACCTTCGTTAAAGGTTGTGCGTCAGGGCTGGTAACTCGGCACGTAAAAATCAACTACCAATCATTAGTGGACCGGAGTTCCACTGTGGCGACCCCTAACTGGGAAAAGCCGAAAGACACAAACAATCAATAGCATTACATCCCAAAATATAACTTTCTCATAGATAATCAACATGGCTTCATACCCAACTACAGTGTTGCTATTGCCACACTCCTACTAACTAATACAATCTACACAAACTCTGATGAGGCTAAAGTTAGCGGGCCTTGTTCATAGACTTCAAAAGAGCATTTGAATGTGTAGACCATAACATTGCACTACAACGACTTAAGGAGCAACATTTCTCTAAGGAGGTGTGCAGCTGGTTTCCTAGCTGCTTACACAAGAAATCTTTAACTATGGCTACTTATATCACCAACCCAAACCCTATGCAATCTATTGGAGTTCATTGGGAATCAGTGTTAGAGTTTGAGCTTTTCTCATTATTCATTAATGATTGCCCTTGGGAGAGACCCAACCTAAATATCACTCAGTATGCTGTTGGCATTGTCATCACCAAAGCACATGCATCACAAAAAAAAAATAACAGAACTGTTGCAGAATGACTTTAAGCTGTTCTGGAAATAGATCTGCACCAGTAAAATACTGAATACCATATAATCCACAGTCATGTTATTTAGGACAAATAAAAGGTTATTTTCAGGTCATCCTCTCACCATCCACTACTACGTTTTACCAAACAAAATGCCTAGGCCTCCTACTGGAGCATTCACTCTCATTTATACCTTGGGTACAAACCACAGCACAAAAGGATCTCATTCAGCTCAGAGTAGGCTACAGAATCTCTAAGCTGTTAACAAAAGAATCTAAGCAAGCCATTTTCATCAGTGTCCCACTATCCATACTAAAATACTCCCTCCCTCCCTGTCTTTGAGTGCCTTCAGTTTCCCTCAAAATACAAATCTTATCTATAGAGTTGAAAATAAGATTTCACACATTATGCACCTTAATCCTTCATAGGAAAATCATCATCTAATACTAAAAAAGTGCAACTGAAACTGGGGCCTCCTTCCTCCTGAATATATTGACCTGTAAATTACTGAATGATCACTAGCATCACCAGTAGAAAATCTCCGTAATACAAACCAATAACACTCTCTCAGAAAGTCAGCCTCCAGCCTCCTTATTAAGTCACCTTATATCATTATAGCTGCCAGGAAAGCATTTGCCAAAATAGCACCAGAGTTCTGCAGTAAAATTCTGCAGGATATCGGGTCTACCTCCTCCATCAAATACTTTAGAAAAGCACTAATGAAACAAAGCAAAAAATCTTTTCAGTGTCACTGTTTTGAAAATTATGGGCAAAACAGCACTTACTAACCCTGCAGTCTTGTAATATGCTATCAGTTCTCTTACTCCACCATCCTTAAGATGATTTACAGCTCTCTTTTGTATTTATTTTATTATAATCTTCATTTACATTCCCTCTCTGTAAATCTTTGATAATTTATATTGATCAAAACCTATGTACTTATGCACTGTTAATATATTGTTTGAACTCATCATGTTGTATATGTCTTTCTTACTGAAACATTGTATTGTGGTTGTTGCCATTGTAATGTGTGCTTGTATTGTACTGTGATTTTTGTCATTGTCATGTGTACTTATATTACTTTTGCCACTTGCAGTTTACTATCATTGTACAGTACTGGCTTTCTTTTTTACCTGGCCTGGGTCATGCCCTAAAGGGGTCTTTGGACCAGTGCCTTATCCTGTTTGTTCTGTTAACTAATGAGTATATATGTTTATAAAAATATCTGTGTACTGACTTTAGTCGAAACACCCAAGTATCAACAGTTAAAATGTTGACTACAAAACGTCTACAGTCTGAACACTGATATGCTACTATACGTGTTATGCAATAACCTCAGCACATGCAAAACTTCAAACAAAAAAAAGATAAAAACATTATTTTTTGCAGGTGGGCAAGATTCCCATCACTACCTTCCCATGTTGGGGCTGTACCCTCTGCACCCTATGCTAATTATGCATACTAAGTCTGAGACTGCACAATATTAGGAAAGAGCATAGTCCCCAACTCAAGAATTGTGTGATCTTGCACACCTAATGACTGTCTGCTTAGTCAAAAAATGTGGTCAACTAAATAGATGTTAACCAGTAATAGTGCCACTTAATTCACTGCTCTGATATAGTAGCTGCTAAGTGATATGTGCAATGACAAATCCGCTGTGATGCGCGTATTTCAACTACATCTTATGAAGCCTGCTTCTGTCAAATTTTGGTTTATCAGTTCAAACTCTTATTTACTAATATTCTGACAAGAATGTGTTTTACTGTGCTAGAGTGTGCATGCTTTGAATTGCTTACTGTGTAATGGACTGCTGATTATTTTCACTTGTCACGCTATGTTATAATTGATCATAGTGGTAACATAGATTCCTTCAGAGGCATGCATACCATAATAAAATACTGAATTGTTTATCAGCTGTTCCATCTCTGAGTATTGTTAAAAAGTTGCTCCATTTCTAAGTACAGCATGTAAAGTCTGCTGCAAGCCATGACACTAGTATCATGTTTGGCTTATAACGTTTCTGCTTTTGACAGAACTGTACTATTTAGTTCACTCTACTCTCTATCTAGTTGTTGTACTTTTAACATTTTGTCTATTGATGTTATATTTTAGGCATGCCTATGACTTGCTGCCTCATGTATTCTAATTTCACTTATTGTTCCCTTAACCAGGTTCCACAAGTAACACATAGTGTGGCCCCATCAAAAACAAATTAAATACACTTATTTTGAGTTACACATTGGATGTCATTGACTCATCCAGAAAGTAACCCTATCAGCCATCAGGTACTGAGACACGTCCAAAGTTGGACTACTGGATGACCTTTTTGACCACTATCTCTTTACTACCAGAATTATCTGCTGATAGCATGTGTCCACTTACGTTCATAGGTTCATAGGGAACTGTTACTCAGCATACAGTCCAGGAGACCATTCATAGGACCATACAAAGTTACTAGGCTAATGGCCTGAGGGCCCTTACAAGCCTAGCCAATTATACTCTTGTTACCACAATCAGCACCTAGTGCCACTGTCCAAGAGGGACACAGATGCAACCCTTGGGTGAATTTAAGGTTATCCATCCTATCGTCCAGATTGCGTTTGAAGAGGGCCAATGAGGTGCTCTGTTTGACATGAAGTGGGAGTCTATTCCAAAGGTGTGGTAACCTCTGGGAGACAAATCTATCCCTCCAGCAGGTTCTATTGATGTCACATGCCAGGTTTACATCCTTAGCATGAGTAACCTGTGTGCCATTTGACTTGCAGGTGTACAAAATTTCCAATAAAGCAGGGTCAAAGACTGATTTATATGCAAAACAGAGATCACCTCTGAGTAGTCTGTATGAAAGAGAATAAAGTGATAGTGATTTCAGCCGATCCACATAGAGTAGCTGCTGAAGACCTTGAATTTTCCTTGTGAGGAGCCTTTGTGGTCTCTCCAATTGCTGCAGGTGCTGTGAAAGGTACATACCAAAAGGGGCATTGTACTCAATTATTGGCCTAATGAGTGAAGAGTACAGGGAGATGATAACTTCTCCTTTTCTTGAGATAATGCCCTTACTTATGAGATGAGCCATATAGAATGCCCTTCTTACCACTGTGGTAACATGGTGATCAAAGGCAAGGTTGCCCAGATCTCTCACCACTGAGTGTGCATTTAGGGTATTGCCATTAATGTGGTAATTTGCAGGAACATCGCTCTTACCAAAAGGGATGATAATACATCTTTTTGCACTGAGTTTGAGGCCATGATTTTGTCACCAGTCATTTGCTTGCATAAGAACTTCTTGAAGGATGTTGACATAATTTGGAGATTCTATGACTGCCCCCAGTTTCCAGTCATCAGCAAACTTTGTGAGCTACAGTCCCTTGGTTTTAGCTTGTACTTCAGAGAAATAAATTCCGAACAGTAGAGGTTTCATGACCAATCCCTATGGAATGCCACTGGTTACGGGTCTGTTGTTGGAGGTGGATTCCCCTATTTTGACTGTATGGATTCGATCAGTGAGCCTGTTCGCAACCCACCTTATGATATAAGGGTTGATACCTAGATGGGACAGGTTGTCAATGATGCCTGAGTGAGGGATAGAGTCAAATGCCTTGGCTAAGTCTAGGTAGGCTGTATGCGCAGACTTCCCTCATCCAAGTCCCTGGTGACTGTCTTGAAGAAGTCCACCAGGTTTAACAGGCATGATCTCCCCTTGACAAATCCAAATTGGGTAGGATTTAGTGTTTGGAGATTACCTATATATTTGTTGATAAGGTCCATGATGATTCTGTCCATGGCCGTGCAGGTAAGGCTAGTCAGGCTAATAGGCTGGTAGTTCCTAGGGTCAGTAGAAACACAACTTTTGTGCAAGGGCTAACACTGGTTGTTTTCCATTCAGCTGAGATGAAGCCAGTGCTTAGACTGTAATTGAAAAGAGTACCCAGTGGTGAGGCTAATTTTTGCTTTAGCCCATGTAGGACACAGCCTGAGATGTTATCAGGTCCCATTAATGCCATGTTTTTGGTCTTAGAGAGGGATTTACACCCTCCTTTTTAGAGATACGAAGAAGGGAATACATGGTAGGGATGTCATGAGGTATGTGTGGAGGGGACAGGGGAGTGAAGTTTTCACTAAACCATCCACTAGCTCAGTATATGTGCTACCATTAACTACCAGTTTGGTGCAAATCTGGGCCTTACCTTTTAGATTATGGATATAACTAAAGAAAGCCTTATGGTTGTCCTTTGTTGAGGAAGCTACCCAAGAAATCTTATTTGCTTATTTAAGTTGAGGAGGGAGTGTCTCCAGTTTAAAGCCTGCTCCTTCTTACTCTTAGATAGCAGTTTCTTCCTTTTATTGTAAAGCCTTTTAATTGTGGTTGTCCACCAGGCAGGTCTGCTTTTCCTTGAAGAGCTTGTTTTGGTCCTAACAGGTATTGCTAAGTCAATGCAGTTATACAGGTGCTTGTATAGGGCATTGTTACAGAGCTTGCATAGTTACTTGTTCCGTCTGAGGGGGGAGGTGAAGTGAAGCTCTTTTTGCCATCCCATAAAAGTTTATAATCTGTTTGGAGAAGTTTTTTAGTCTAGTTGCTGCTGGTGGGGGTGGGGGGGGGGGGGCAGGTGTGATAGTTATTTCAAATGAGACTAATTTGTGGTCAGATCTCACCAGGATGAGCTCACAGTGGAGGTGATGTATTGGTCTCCCATATTTGTAAGCAACAGATCCAGGATTCTGGCACCCCTAGTGGGGATGTGAACCAGATAGTCCAAGGCATTGGAGTTGACAAAGTTGTGAAACCTTTGGGCAGGTGAGTTTGAGCATGTGTAATTCATCCAGTCAATGCTAGTGTAGTTAAAGTCATCCAAAAGCATGCTGTTCAGATGTATCTTGATAGACTCAAGTTGATCCAAATAGGCAGAGTGGGTATACTGATTAATGGATGGAGTTCTGTAGCTGTCAATGACTTGAATAGGTTTCGTACCAACAGTTAATTGCACCTGAAGAATCTTTAGGGCATCATACTGCTGAACCAGTCTGGAAGTGTATTTATCTTTGATGAATATTGATACACCACCTCCTTTAGTTTTCTTGCCTTCTGTTTGTGGTCTGAAAGTATGGACAGAGATGTAACCCAGTATGGCTGGGATGCTCTCCACAACCTAGAACCAGGTTTCCATGACTGCACAAATGTCTGTGGTCTCCAAGGAGAGGAATGCTTTCAGTGAGTGCAGTTTCATGTTAAGACTCCTAACATTTAGTAGTTATTATTTTTACATTGAGAGTTTTGTTCTTGTGACACTGCCTAAAAAAGGCACTATGGGGTGGTAAGAGCCTTAGCCAGTAGCTGAAATCCCAGGGGTGACAGATGAAGACTATCTCTGGCAAAGCATCGAAGTCTGTTGATCATATCATCCCAGGCTGACAGATACTGGATCCCCTTAGAATAACACCAAAAACTAAGCCAATTATTGAAATCAATAATTTTCTCTTTGTATTGAGGCATCATTCTAGGTGAAGGTAAGATGCTGCTAAAGACTAGGGACATATCTGCCTGAGACACATAGTCTGAAAACTCAGTCATGTCTCTCTTCATATAGTCCAGAGAGGTATATCTCAAGTCATTCACACCAACATGGACTATGATGGAGTCATAACAGTACCTGTTGTTGAGTGACTTAAGAGCATGTGTGATATGGTGGATCCTGGCACCTGACAGACAGCTGATTGTAACCTTCTCCTTATCCAGCCTGGTGAGAGGGACATCTGTGTGTCTCACAATGGAGTCACCATTAACTAATATGTTATGTTCAGTGTTTAGCCTTATGGACTTTACAGGTAAAACACTGGTGCATGAGCTATTGTGTGTATTGTGTTCTGCAGAGGAAGTATTATGTATAGGTTCATAGGTTGGTACTAAGCTATCAGCCCTAGGGCCTATACAAACCTAGCCATAACAATTCCTTGGTTATTTCTTCCTACACTATTTACTTCCTGGACCCCTGTCAAGCAGGGTGACTGTTGTGATCCCCTGGGTGAATTTCCTTTCTCCCATCCAATCGTCAAGGTTCCTTTTGAAGAGGGCCAAAGAGGTGCACTGCTTGACATGTGTGAGCAGTCTGTTCCAGAGTCTGGAAAGTCTCTGGGTCAGGAACCTATCCCTTCAGCATGTTTTGTTTATTGTGATGACAAGGTTTAGATCCCTGGAGTGTGTGGCTCTGAGGGTGTGGGATTTCTTTAAGT
Organism: Protopterus annectens; assembly: GCF_019279795.1. Lineage (NCBI taxonomy): Eukaryota > Metazoa > Chordata > Ceratodontiformes > Protopteridae > Protopterus > Protopterus annectens. The sequence continues at coordinate 821,340,739 of NC_056746.1, forward strand.
GTAACATGTCCAACAGCTCTAAGTTTGACATGGCCTTGTATGTTAAGCAGAGATTGCCTCTGAGAAGACGATTTGCGGCAGAATATAGCTGGAGTTTTTTAAGGTGGCCAGCATAGGGCATCTGCTTTAGGCCTGTGATTCTTTTAGTGAGGTATTTCTGCGGCCTTTCCAGTTGTTGCAGGTGTCTTGAGAGGTACATACCAAAGGGTCTATATTAGAACATTGAAGTTTTAAAACATTGAATGCTCTAATATCGATCCCAAAACAGCGAACGCTGAAAATAGCGAAGCTGCAGAACACCAAATTTTTTCCTAGGGAAAGAATTCGGTTGGCCGTTTCTGTGGCTTCGCTATTTTCAGCACTGTGGTGGAAAGTTATAGGTCAGGTTCAGGTAAGTGTGCGATTGTGTGGATGTTAGGGTTAGGGCGCAGGTGAGGTGAGTGTGCGATAGTGACAGACATTAGGGTCAGGGTGGGGTAGGTGAGTTAGGGTTAGGGCGCGGGTCAGGTGAGTGTGCAGTAGTGACGGACCTTAGGGTTAGGGTTTGGGTTAAGGTAAGTGGATAGATAGTAGTGTATGTACAGTTTAGTGTAGGGTAGATGTAGGATTTTAAGTGTATGTATGTGGATTGCTGTTTTTTTGGTGTGCTTGTGTTGTGTGTGTTTCTCGGAACAGCAAATTCTTTCCCAGGGAAAATAAATCACTCTTCCGGGTGTACGAGATTTTAAGCTTTCGCTTAAAAGGGGTCGATGAATTAACGTTCGCTTTTCTAAGCATTCGGTAATTCAATATAGACCAAATGGGGCTTTTTATTCTATAATGGGTCTAATGAGGGATGAGTACAGTGGGATAATGACCTCCTTTTTTCTAGATGAAAAGCCCTTAGTGATGAGGTGTGCCACATAGAAGGATTTCCTGACTGTTGTGGCGATGCGGTTATCGAAGGTGAGACCACTGTCCACCTGTGTCCCTAAGTCTCTTATCACACTTTCAGTGTTTAGTGTACTGCCACCTATGTGGTAATTCACGGGTACATGTTTTTTCCCATAGGGGATAACTATACATTTCTTGGCATTGAGCTTGAGCCCATGGCTCTAGCTTTAATCATCTGTTTCTGTAAGGCCCTTTTGTAGAGTATCCACATGATTTGGAGAATCAATAATGGCTCCCAGTTTGCAATCATCTGCGAACTTTGTTAGCCAGAGTCCCTTAGTATTGGCCTGTACTTCAGAGAAGTAGATGCCAAACAAGAGTGGTCCCAGGACTGAACCCTGAGGTACTCCACTTGTCTGGAGCTGGATTTGGAGTCAGCTACTTTTACAGTGTGGGTTCTGTTAGTAAGCCAGTTGGCAACCCATCGAGTGACATAGGGATTAATGCCCAGCTTAGTAAGTTTATCTATGATTCCAGAGTGGGGGATGGTGTCAAAGGACTTGGCAAGGTCCAGATAGGCTGTGTGGACCGCCTTACCTTCGTCCACGGCTCTGGAGACTGATTTGAAGAAGTCAGTCAGGTTCAGAAGACAAGATCGACCCTTCACGAACCCAAACTGTCTAGGGTCCAGTGTTTGAAGGTTGCCAATGTCTTTGTTTATAAGTTCCATGATAATACATTCCATGGCCTTGCAGATCAGGCTTGTCAGACTGATGGGACGGTAGTTCCCAGGATCCAAGGTGGATCCCTCCTTGTGGAGTGGGATAACTGTAGCTGTGGGGTGCTTGTGTTTGTGTTTAGGAGGTCTCTGTTGTTTAGGTAAGTTTCTGGTGATGACCTCTGCATATGTAGCTATGTGTGATGTGGGTGGAGTAGGTGGTGAGCTGTGCATGCTGACAACCTACTCAGTGTCAGATATACTGACTGGTGTGTGAGAGAGCATGGATTCAAGGTCTTTAATATAGTTGCATCTCTCACATGTTGAGTTTGTTTGGACTAGAAATAGGGGGTTGTCTGTGTACACTAGGCAATTGCTATGCTGCCTCAGAGTGCCCATGTTGACCAAGCTGGCCGGATAAATTGTGGAAAGTTGTCCATCCATAGTGCTAGGTAAATTTATATGGTTAGAAACAGGAATATGGAAGGAAAAGGGGTCACATGTAGGAATAACTACTAGGCTAAGTGTGTCACTACACTAGTCAGTAGAGCAGGGCCTCAGAAAAAACATTTCAGGATATTATCACAATGGGTGCTTACACAGATTCACTAATAATTTCTCTTTGCACAAAAATGTGCTAAAGATAAGGACTACACTAATGGGATACAGCTGTATCTAAGGGTAAAACTGTAGAAATTATCTGTCCGGCTATGGAGCACGATCATGTGGCAGTGCGTGGTGCGGGGTGATGTACAGACAAGCAGAATCCCACTCAAAGGTGGAGCTTAAATACCAGAAGGTTAAAACCTAAAAAAAATTTAAGAAAGGCTCAAAAGAACCAGTGAGGTGATTACTCCAAGTCCTAGACCAGCCAACCTTTACCACTCGGGTACCAATCAGCACAATCCTCTCACTAGAGTGCAGAAGTGCCCTTTCCAATCCAAGATGGCCTGGAAAATGTGCTCAGAACAAACAGCCACTACAAACAAACTGACCTGGATACAGCAAACCTGTATCTGGACTATGCTACAGCTACTAGCTACACTATTTTGGGCTGAAACACTAAAGAAATATTTACCACAGCAGAAAAACAGCAGTGAGACACTAAATAAATGTATTAAACAGCTAAAAAAAAATCAAGGAGACTCTAAAGAATGCTTTTAACTGCAAACAATTCAGTTATATGGTATACGCCTTAAGGGGAAAATCAGAACAAACAGATGCTTTACAAACAGTATTTCCAGTAAATTCTTTACAGTGAAAATAGCAAAAAAGCTTTGCAAACGGTGATAACAGTAACAAAGAGCAATTTAACAGGCCCACTAAGGCAGACAATTGTAGTACAACAGTGCAGATTCATTTATAGTAATAACATACAGTAAAAAAAGTAGGCAGTGAACAATAAAAAGTGCAATAAATAGTAAGAATAACAAAAAATAATTGAGGAACCTAGCCTATTTTCCAGTTTCCCTGAAGCAGTGCCTGGTTAAGTGACTTGTTCAAGGTCACACAGTAGGCAAAAGACTGAGGAACTCAAACCCTGAAACAGCTCCTTAGCAGTGCATAGCCTTAATCCCCCATGTTAATTGCCAGACTAAAGCCATTTATTTAATCAAAAGTAAATGCAATTACCTGTTTGTAATTTTACAGACCAAATCCCTGTGTTGCCCTTTGTCCCTTGTTAAGGACACTGAGTGGTATATCTGTATTGTGACTGAAGCACACCAAGTTCATTCAGAAAATGTTTAATAGAGAATTAAGTTGTAAATAGAGTAAGTATAAAGTGTACGCACCCCTAGGAATCTGCTTTTGGAGTACATTTATCCCAGCATTTTCTTTTTAAACTTTAATGAAAGGCTCCAGTGAAAGTTTCCAAATTTGCCTGTTTTGTACTTAGCACAGTAATCTTTCCCATGCTAACTCTTTTACTAATGACTTTTTAGCTTTTCAAGCAGTGTAAAGTACAGCTGGCTGATTAGCACATGCACATTAACTGACTGAATGCGTACAGCATACAGGCTTGCCTACGGCCTGCTTCACTCTTTTCTCCTCATCCAGAGGCACTCCACCCTATTCCACATTTATAATTGTGTTTGCATACCACCCCAAATGACATTTTTAGTAATCTATCAAAAACAATTTACTCAGTACTTCACTATAATCAATATTTGTTTTTACTTCCCCTTAAATTTTGCATGTTTAAACTTGAGCCTTCCTACCTTTAATAGCATCTTGCAGTATGACAGCACATGTAGGAAACTCTACCTTGTGTAAAGTCTTCACTGCTCATACTCTTACCTTTCTCTGCTGTTCACACTCTGTGCCAGTTTTTATAACATATATGTTTTGCATTATACTTCCCAGATCCCCAATAACACTTTCATATTTAGTCAGTGAACCCAGACACCACCACTCCACATCTCACACCACCATTCCATGCATCTGACACTAATAAAACAATACCAGTTGCCATATGAACAGTAATAAGCTTCTATTGTATCTTCCTTACCTTTTATACTTTCACATACTCGGCTGTTATCCAAGCAATATATACATGTGACACAGAGCTAAAATGCAGACAAGTCATTCCCCCATTTTCTTTTTCAGTCAGTTCACTCTTAAGTGGGATATTTACATGCCCTAAGTAGCAGTCATTACTGTGCTTACTCCTATAACCCACTAACACATCTTTATCATCTACGTTTCATTGGTCTGTTGCTTCTTACTAAGCTTATAGCCATTGAGAAACTCAGCCATATCACCCAGTAATAGTTGAAAGCTAACAATACTCCATGCTAAGTATTAAGTAGATTTTTCAGAAATGACCCAGCTGAAAATTTATGATCATCCAGCCATACACACACAATGTTTTTAAAGGCTGTGAGGGAATTGTTCTGCTTGCAAGGTAGACTATTCCAGAAAAGGGGAAATACATTGGACTACATACCCCGGTGTTGCTGTTGTCTTAGTATATGTTTAGATTTTTGCTTTATTAGTTTTATTTAGGTAAATGAGTTCAAAGATTACTGGGTCACTAGTAGCACATAAGCTTAAGCAGGGATTACCTCTCTGGAGTGTATATGACACTGAGTGGACTGTCAGGGTTTATAGTCTGTCAGAAAAGGTAAGGATGGCACAGTAGGTAGTGTTGTCACCTCACGGCAAGAGGTTCCCTGAATTCACTCTCGGCTGGGCTGCCTTCCATGTGGAGTCTATATGTATTCCCTGTGTTTGGGTGGGCTTTCTCTTGCTGTTCCAATTTCTTCCCACATCCCAAAGGCATGCAATAGGTTGTTTGGGCACTGTAAATTGGCCATATGTGTTTGTATGTATGGGTGGGGGGTTATGGAAGAATCACCGCATCATGCCAGAGAAGTATATCTCAAAGAGGTGGGGACCCAGGACAAAACCTTGTGAAATATAGCTGGGGACACTTTTCTGTTTAGAGCAAACACCCCTGACAATAATAACATGGAGTCTATCAAATAGCCAATTACATATCCAGAAAACAATTATGTGGTTTATTGTTGTTGGGAGAGTCTGACAATAATCCCATCATGGGGAGTTGTGTTGAAGGCCTTGGCAATGTCCAGATATGTAACACTAGCTATGTGCCCTTTGTTGGTGGCCTTAGTTACCCTATCAAAGAACTCAGTCAGGTTGGGCAGGCATAATATGCCTTTTATAAAGCCAAATTGGTGTGTAAGGATGGACATAAGGTCACCTGTATCATTGTTTATTAGTTCAGCTACAATAAGTTCCATAGCCTTTCCCGAAATACTAAGGAGACTAAGAGGCCTGTAATACTTAGTGTCTACCTCCAGTGTTCATGAGTACATTGTATAAGCTGACACAGCACTTTAATATAGCATCCTATACCCTCCTCTGAACTGCTATTTCTTGTCAGCTACATCTACTCCAGCTATTACTTTTAATTGCTCAAACTACTACTTATTACCTATGTTTCCCCTTCCTACTACCTCTTACCCATATCTAACTTACACCTCTCTTACATTCCATTCCCCATAATCTGTCTCCCTATCCTTAGTAGAGTACAATAGGTAAGCGCTCTGTACTGTGACCTCTGTTTCCTTCTCTCTTTCCATAATTTTCCTTTTCTCTTCTATTCCATCTATAGCCTGTATTTGCTCCACCCATTTTCTGTGCTGCATGCAGTTGGTGACACTGCCTGTTTAGTGTAACTTTCTCCACTCTTTCCCTCTGACTTAACACCTCTCTTACACTCTGCTTCTTTCCCTTCCCTGTCATCTTCTGTCCATTTCAATACGTTATGCAGTGGCAGGCAGTTTTGCATGCTGTAACTTTCTGCAACCTTCTCATTTTCTAACCAGTCCTATAATCATCTTCCTTACATTTTACAATTTGCTTTATTGTCTTCTCCCCCTTCACAGCACCATCTGCTTAACATTTTCTTTCTAGACCTCAACAAAGAATACAATTGGTGACATATCTGCCAGTTATAACCTTCTGTAGTTTTCTCCATTCCTTAACAGTCCTGTCATTTAACACCTGCCTTTCAAACCATCTCCTTCTTCTTTTTTGCATTCCCTTTTGCATCTCCATTTTTTACCATATTTACTTCCACACTTAAACAAAGAATACAGTTGGCAATGACTCCTTACTCTTTTACTATCTCCTCTCCCTTACTCTTTCTTCATTTCAGTGTACAGTTGGTAGCAGCTCTGTTTCTTGTAATATACTCTCTTCCACCTTTTACTTCATTACACTGTACTGTTGGTGGCAGGTCCACAGTCATTAGGTGTTCCCTCCTTTTTTTTCATCTCACTGAACAGTCAGATATGACACTTACTATATGGTAAAAATGAACAGTGAATGTAAATATATCATCATCATTAACCACCTTTTTCCCATTTTCTACATAGGGTTGGGGTGTCATGTCAACTGTCACTATCTCGCTCTATTCAATGCCATTCTCCTACCTTCTTCTGCATATATAAAACATATGAATACCTATATTAAAAAATCTTTAATGGTAAATGGAAACATCTGATGTACAGTGACAGTAGGCCATGCACCACACAGCATGGCCCACATATAGCACTGCATGCATCAGTTATGCTCTATGTGTTTTTTGTAATGAAAGTAACAGTACCTGAATGGTGCAGTCCATAGCTGTGAACTACAAGCCATCTCCTTACCTGTGCAGCCCTATACAGTGCAAGAGCCTGACGAATGTGGTCCCTTTCTACTGCTGCTGGTTGAACTCTAACACTATCATCAGTTACAGAAGGACCAATACTGGGAGCTGCAGTGATATCATGGGGCAGTTCACCACCAGATCAGGGCATGATCATGTTGTACAGAACACAACATAGAGTAAACATCCTGCAAGTTGTAGTAAGACCATACTGAAAGGCACCCCCAGACTCATCCATGCAATGAAAAAGAGCTTTCAGCAAACCAAACACTTGCTCAATGACAATTTGTGTCTGTAATAGGGTTGTTAGACCACCCTTAGAACAGGGGTTATTAACCAAGGCTCCAGTGGATAGCCTGCATCATCTAGAAAATACAAGAAAAGAAAAGAAAAGAAAGAAAAGAAAAGGGGGGACACAACAAGGGAAATGTAGTTTCAAACTAAGTGATATGTTTTCCATTTAACTACAAGATTACCATGGGACATCCTACCATTCAGGGAAAAGGCAGAAGAGTGAGGTTATGTTCCAGGTATGTGAATAATGGGCACTGGAAGGATGCTGTGCTGACACGTTGGTGCATCACACACTACCTGACAGTTAATGGAAATGTAGCCCTTCATATTTTGGTGCCACTCAAATGTGGTACTGATGGGGCCTTAATTACATCATGAGTGCAATATATCATGCCAAGTACCTCAGAAAAATGTGCCATCCCAAAGAAGGCACACTTGGTTCTGTTTTTGTTCTGTGGTGACACTGGCAGATAAATATACAGATACACACATGCCAGGAGAATATCAATAAACTATCAAAGTATCCTTGAAGCAGAAAACTGAAATATACACAGTGTCTCCTGAGTCTGTATCTGGAAAGTTCTGTGGTCAGTAAATTGAGGGCTATACATACCTTAGTATCCACAGATATAGGAAAAACACCTTTCCCCCATTTGTGGACCATACATACTCACTAAAGTCATTAAAATACTTTAATCCATTCTAAATCTATCAAGAACTTCTCAATAACCAAAGTTATAATGGTTTATTCTTTGTCTAATTCTTCATTTCTGGTGAGTGCCACTTGGTGCAAGTGGTTTTGGCTTGGCCAAGACAAGCACCTCATGCCAAAATATAGCTAGGCTGGCAGCAAGCATCTTCTCCAAATGCAAAGTAGATAGAAAAGGTGTGATTTGACCTTTTATAATGACTCTACATGCAGCATGGAACGTGTCAAAACACGACTATGAATCACAGGTTGTAAGAGGACTAATTAGAATTAGAAGTTCTACATTGTATCTTATTTTAATTTCATTATTCCTTTATTTGTATAAGTTCATTGGAGGCTAACATGCATAAGTGCAACTGGCCTCTGTGAACTGCATCAAAGGCTACTCTAAGGCACAATCAGTGCAGATTGCTGTTATGCCTGAACATAATGATGATGAATACCACTCTAAATTTACCACTGCTTTATCAGCCAGAATATAACAGATATCTGAGATGAGTCTAAGTGTTATAAAACCTACAGCAGGTAAACTAAGCAAAAATGAGATATAATCTGCAATATTTTGGATTTTTCAGTGACGTGAAAAGACGTATGAATTTGTGACATTTTCTCTGAAAAGTATTAAACAATTATATTCACTTTGTAATTGAAAATATCACTGCATTTAGCTGGAAACTACAGCAATTATGCATAGAATGTGAAATGTATAGTAGACGCGAACAAGAAAACTGTAATTGTTATGCCCTTATATGGACTCATTTAAACTACCATTCATTAGAAAACTCTTTCCTTCTTGCTGGCATAATTGTAACATTGTATACAGTTCAAAATATCTATTGGGAGCTGACATGCAAAGAAAAAAACGCATCATTAGTCTTTATTGTAGTTTCATATTGCACTTCGGATAGCATGAATAGCAGCAAAAAGTATTCCAGTACATAGTTTTTACAGTACAGCCCTCCTTTCACTCTTGTGCAGAGTAGTACAAAGCACATGGCAATTATAACCAATATTTTCCATCAATTCCATCAAGCAGCTAAGTGATATCTCACTTCCCATCACAAACGTCCCTTTATATGCACAGCAATTGCCTCACCTTCCTCTTGGTAGATGTCTGCTCCCACTCTTCCAGTTCAGTACTGTCTAAGCAATCAACCCCTTTATCTTGCCCCAGCACTGCAGATCTTCACTCATACTATCCAAATCACCAGAATCCTTATAGCCTGTCTGTCCATCACAGACTGTGCATATCTGAGCAAATGCATCCCTGTTTTCAAAGACAGTTTTAAAATAACATAAATTGATAACATTTATCTTAACATTCACCATTGTTATGGCAACCAAAATATGCAGTCACTGCATGGTAGTCTCGGAGAAATCATGATCCGCAAACACAGGATCCATCAGCCATTATCCTCTTACCATGCCAATAAAGTCAAAGTCAAAGTAAACGTCATTGTGATTATAGATTTATACGTTCATAGGTGTTTACTAGGTTAATGACTAGAAGAGCATTTTTAAGCCTAGCCATGCATCCCAAATCACTGGCAAGTTCTGATACTCTTGATAAGTGTAAGCTGGGGCTTTGGAGATGAACCATTTACAGGTTACCTTTGTCCATTAGAGACATAGGTGCCAAACCAGGGATGAATTTCCTATTCCCCATCTGATTGTCCAAGTTGCATTTGAATTGGGTTGGGGATGAACTCTGCTTCACATGGATGGGGCTGCTGTTCCTTAGATGGGGTAGTATCTGGGATACATACCTATCTCTCCAGCAGGTCCTATTTATATCACAAGCAAGGTTTAAGTCTTTAGAATGGGTAATTGTGGTGCTGGTTGTTTTGTGGATATGCAGGAGGTCCATCAGAATGAAGTCTGTCAATCCCCAGTATGCCAGGCATAGATCTCCCCTCAAAAGCCTGTAAGAGACAGAATACAGGGATAGGGCCTTGAGGCAGTCTGCATATGACATTTTAATTACACCATGTATTTTTTAGTGAGAAACTTCTGAGGACATTCCAATTGATGGATATGCCTGGTTAGGTACATACCAAAGGGGGCATTGTACTCACTGATAGGTCTGATGAATGCCGAATACACTGGAACAATGACTTCCTTGGACTTAGATGGCATATCTTTGTTTATAAGTTGCTCTACATATAATTATTTCCACACCAGTGTAGACACATGATGGTCAAAGGCTAGATTACTATCTGTGTGTGTCCCTAAGTCCCTGACTACTGGGACAGCTCTAAGGGGTGTGTTGTCAATATGATAGTTACCAGTGATGGTTGACTTCCAAAGGATACCATTATGCATTTCTTGGCATTTAGTTTTAGTCCCTGGCTCTGACACCAGTTGTTTGTATGTGTCAGCCCCTCCTAGAGAACATTTGTGTCAGTGTAAGATTCAATGATAGCTGATAATTTGCAGTCATCTGCAAATTTAGTCAGCCAGAGACCATTGGCATTGACCTTGACATCTTAAAAGTAAATGCCAAAAAGGAGCGCTCCAAGGACTGATTCCTGAAGGACTCCACTTGTGACTTACCTCTTTGTAGAGGTGGACTCCCCAGTTCTAACTTCCTGTGTCCTGTCTGTGAGCTAGTTGGCTATCCACTGGGTGACATACAGGTTTGTACCTAACCTCCTGAGTTTTTTCAACAATGCCTGAGTGGGGTATTGTGTCAAATGCCCTGGCCAGGTCAAGGTAGGCAGTGTGAATGAATTTGTCCTCATCCATTGCTTTGGTGACCTCTCAAAGAAGTCCACCAGGTTGAGTAGGCATGATCTGCCCTTAATGAAACCAAACTGGGTTGGGTCCAGTGTTTGGAAGTTTACTATATCTCTGTTGATAAACTCCATGATAATTCTTTCCATGGCTTTACATGTAAGACTAGTGAGACTTATGGGTCTGTAATTTCCAGGGTCCGTAGATGGCCCACCTTTGTGCAGAGGGATGACTGTTGCCTTTCTCCATTCATGAGACATGAAGCCTGCTTGGAGGCTACAGTTAAATAGCAATTCCAGAGGCCCTGATAGGTAAGGGTTCATGCTATTCAGAAGGCATCCTGGGATACTGTCTGGACAAACAGATGCAGTGTTCTTGGTCTTAGAGAGAGCATTAAGGATCTGTTCCCTAGTGACAGTGAGGGGTGTTATATTTGATGATATTTCCTGAGGGAAGGTTAAGGGGGGAGGGGTAAAGTTGAATTTATCAGCCAGGAGGTTTGATATATCTTCTGGCTCAGTATAGGTGGCACTATTTACAATGAGCTCTGTACACAACTGTGTATTGCCTTTGAGGTTGCGGACATACCTAAAGAATGCTTTGTGGTTGTCCTTGGCCTGGGAGGCCAAACGTACCTCAAATTTGACCTTGGTAGTCTTTATTTGTCTTCTGAGTTGCTTGTTTAGTTTGATGAGAGTGCTCATGCTGGGTGCTGCACCTCCTACTTTTTGTCATAATTTTCTTCCTCCTGTTATACAGTCTTTTGATTTAGTAATTCCACCAGGGTGGCTTGTTTTTTGAGTTAGTTCTGTACTTCTTCCTGGTGGATACAGCTGCCTATATGCAGCTATTAGCATGCTTGCACAGGGTTTCTGTGAACAGTTCTGTATAGGCAGCAGTGTTCTCAGGGTTTATAGGGGCTTGACATTTTGCCAGGTTCTCACTTAATAGCAGGAGGTTAGCCTTAGAATAGTTCCTGAATATTCCAGGTTTAGCTGTCGGTCCAGGTTTTATTTTTACTTCAAAGGAGACCATTTTGTGGTCTGACCTTACCAGGGAAGGCATTACAGTAGTGGGTGTGCAGCAGTTTCTCATATTAGTGAGGACCAGATCCAGTATGCTTGCACCCTAGTTGGTGTAGTGACTATCTGGTCCAGGGAGTTTGTGTTTACAAAATCCAGGAATCTCTGTGCATGTACATTTGGTGCCATATAGGATTCCCAATTAACAGTGGGGTAATTAAATTCATCCATGAATATGGTATCTGGTTGGATGTTTAGTGTTTCTAATAAGTTTAAATACATGGTATGGGTTTCCTGGGTCATAGAGGGGGGACCTATAGCTTGCAAGGAAAATGGTATTGGATTTTACCTGTGGTTATTTGAACATGGAGCAGCTCAAGTGCATTGTCTTGTTTGACCAGCCTTGAAGTATATTTATTTTTGATGTAAATAGAGACACCTCAACCCTTAGTCCCTGCCTGTGAAGTAGCTGGCCTAAATGTGTGAAAGGCATTATAACCTTGCACTGTTGGTGTTGGTGTACTCTCTGTGGCTTTAAAACATGTCTCAGTGACCACACAGTCATTAACATTCTCTAGGGTAAAGAGAGCTTCTAAGGAGTGGAGTTTTTTTATTTAGACTACTAGCACTGAGCAGTAAGTAATGACTTTAGAATTTCTTGGTTTTGATTTGCTATGTCGGAAGTAATTTCAGTTTGGCATTGCCTAAAAAAGGCACTATGGAGGAAGACAATGTTTTAGCTAATATATGAAAGCCTTGAGGGGAGAGGTGCAGACCTTCACTGGCACAGCAGCATGGCCTGTTGACTATCTTCTTCCAAGCTGACAAATATTGCACCCCCTTAGAATGACACCAGAAATGACACCATGACAGCCAATTATTAAAGTCAGTCATCTTTTGTTCGTATTGTGGCATCATCCTTGGAGAAGGTAAAATGCTGCTCAATGCTAGGCTCATACCAGCCTGAGACACATATTTGGAGAGCTCCATGATGTCTCTCTTCATTCAGTCTAGGGAGGTATGTCTCAGGTCATTTACTTCCACATGGACTATGATTGAGTCATATTGGTAATTGTGGTCCAATGGCCTGAGTGCATGCATAATGTGGCAGATCCTAGCCCCTAATAAGCAACTGACCATAACTTTCTCCTTCCTCAGCCTGCTGAGATGGACATCATGGATGTGTCTCAAGATGGAGTGTCCAATGACTAGAATGTTGGATTGTGTGGTGGCTTTCCTTATGGGCTTAGAGGTGCAGGCTCCATGAGATCTAGGTCTATGTGTTGATGTGGGTGTTGTTTTGAAAGAGCACATGTAGGTGAATTGCCATACCTTAAAAATACTCCAATTTATTTCAGTGCATTTCTTTAATATCCATATAATCCACACTAAAAGTTGTAGCAGATGCTAATGCCATATTGTGCTCCACTTCTTTAATACAAGCGTTCTGCATAACCTGTTGATCTACACCAACAATATCTTATAAAACTCACTCTCTTTTTTCTTGTATTTCATTAATAATACTGCTAACAAACTGATTAGGGTAGCCTCTTTTCAGAAACATGACTTTGAACTTGTTGCATTCATCAATGAAGTCTGTGTGCTCTGATGCCATCCTAGCTGCCCTAATTAGCTGTCCTTTTACCACAACTTTCTTTTGTTATAAAGGATGTTAGCTGGTAAAATCTAATGTGGAGTTTGAGTAAGTGAGCTGTCTATAAATCAGTTTCACAAATTTATTATTTATTGTATCCTTTCTTAACTTTACATAAAACTATTGTAAAACATCTGAGGAAACAGTTGATATAAACTTAAGAAAGGATGTAGTGTTGTTAAAATAATCTACAAATATTTCTATTCCATCTGGGTGGTCAGTCCAAAAATATAAATGTCATCATGATATCTGCTGCAAAAAGACCATAATTTAACAAAATCTGAATGAAATACAAACCTCTTTTCTCAGGTGTCCATCACTATATTGACAAACAGGGGGCACAGGCAGCACTCACACCTACCCCTTCTCTTTGTCTAAAATATGTTCCTTCAAAATATATAAGATTAGCGGTCAAAACTTTATCTAACAAAGTCAAAATCACATTAATCTCCATGCCTGAAAGTTCACTGTTTTTGATAAGCAATTCCAGGCACCACTCCAAACCCAGCCTATGCATTATAACCAAAAAAAGTCTAGAATGTAATGCTCAAGAGATCATCTACAGTGTGTGTGTGCGTGTGTGTGTGTGTGTGTGTGTGTGTGTGTGTGTGTGTGTGTGTGTGTGTGTGTGTGTGTGTGTGTGTGTATGTGTATGTAGCACTGGCAGTTTTCATGACTCATGCATATGACGCACGCACCTGTGACCCGTATGTAAGGTCTGCTAAGGGTGACTTTCCACAAGGGTATTTAGTGGGGAGTGCAGGTTATGCAGTGGAACCTGGGTTTATGATACCCATGAGAAGCCCCACAAACCCATTGAGTAAGGATAGAATGATGCCCATGCTCAAAACAGGAATATTGTTCAGCATGTGTATGGATTGCTCAAATCTTAGTTTCTGATGTCTAGACACTTCTGGTGGTGGCCTGCAGTACAACCCACCCACCTCAGCCAAAATACTCATAGTCTGTGCCATGGTGGACAATATAATTGTCAGGAAGCAGCTGCAACAAGGCCAAGGACTGCAGTTCCCAGCACCATAGGCAGAGCCAGTAGAACCAGCAGACACAGGTAAGGAGTCTGAGAAAGAACCAGCAACTGTGGATGATCCTGACATACACGGCCATGCAGGGTGTGCTATGGCCCTGGTTCATAGGTTCATAGAAGATTACTAGGCTAACAGTTTATGAGGCCTTATAAGATTAGCCAACATAACCCAATTTTACCCAATATATGCCCCCTAAGAGCAAGAGGATGGCATGGGTTTGTGCATATGTCTTGAGTATCTTACAAATTGCCTCTCTCCATAAGGAATATAGGCATTGACCAGGTGTGAATTTGATATTCCCCAATCAATTGATCCAAATTACATTTGAAGAGGGCCATGCAAGGACTCTACTTAACATGAATAGGAAGCCTATTCCAAAGTAGGGGCAATCTCTGAAACTCATATCTATCTCTCTAGCTTGTTTTGTTTGAGTTGCTGACTAAGTTTAGATCCCTAGATTGGGTGACCCTCATGCTGTTTGACTTGTGGATGTGTAGCAGCTCTATTAGGGCTGGATTTGTGAGTACCTTGTAAGTCAGGCATAGGTAGTCCCTTAATAGTGGGCAGGAGACAGAGTAAAGTGATAGGGCCTTTTGTCAACCCACAAAGGACATGTTGTTTACACCCTGTATTTTCATTGTGAGGGACCTCTGAGGTTGCTGCAGCTGCTGTAAGTGCTTAGTCAAGTACATGCCAAATGGGCATCTATATCACGTTATCGAAAGTTTACTTAATCGAATCAATAAAGGTCGAACTTTATTGATCGATTAAGTAAAACATCGAATAACGTAAGAAAAAACACAAATTAAAAATATAAATAAATGGCGTAGGCAGGTGAGCAAGCCCTCCTGCACCCCCGCACCCCCCTACTTAAATATACCAACTCAGAGACTGCACTACATTGAGGTAAATGGAAATCTCCCCTTACGGAGATTTCCATTTACTTGCACAATGTTCTTCACTTTCAATATTGTCATGCCGACAATATCAGACTCGATATTGTCAGCTTATGACAACGTGAAGTAGACCCCCAAATGGCACATTATACTTGATTATTAGTCTAATTAGGGCACCACCAAGTGCATCAGCTTCTTCTATCATTCATTTACTGGAGTAGCATCCCAGGGGTGCTTTGGTCCATGACTAGCATGAACCCTTCTCTTCCATTTCCTCTGTCAGTCAAATTTAAGGCTTATATCTATCTGTGTATTTAGCTCTCTCTCCTCTGAGTCTAATCTTAGGGGTGTGCTATTGGAGTTAAACTTTGCAGGGATATTTGACTTCCCAAAGGGTATAATAATGCATTTTTTAGCATTTAGTTTTAGGCCATGATTCTGGCACCAATCATTTGTCTGATCTAAACCCTCCTGAAGGTTATCTACATTATTGGGGGATTCAGTTATTGCTCCCAGCTTGCAGCCTTCTGTAAACTTGGTCATCCAGAGACCTTCCACATTAGCTTTGACTTCAGAGAAGTATATTCTGAACAGGAGTGGTCCAAGCACTGTGCCCTGTGGCATACCACTAGTAACTGACCTCTTCCTGGATCTGGATTCAGCCACTTTAACCACACATGTCCTGTCCTTGAGACATTGACTATCCATCTGGTGATACAGGGATTTCTACCCAGTTTTGTGAGTTTATTTAAAATATCTGAGTGGGGAATTGTGTCAGATGCTTTGGCCAGGTCCAGGTAGGCTGTATGTACTGTTTTACTTTCAACCATGGCCTTAGTGACTTTTTCAAATAAATCTACCAGATTCTGTAGAGATGACTTGTCGTTGACAAAACTAAATTGGGTCAGGGACAGGTTTTGGAGGTTTCTATGTCATTATTAAGTCCATGATTATTCTGTTCATGCCCTTACATAGAAAGACTAGTAAAACTTATGGGTCTATAATTTCCCGGGTCAGTAGATGATCACCCTTTATGCAGAGAAAAGTCTATTGCTGCCCTGCACTCAACAGGACAAAGACAGTCCAGCAGCTATATTTAATCAGAGATCCTAACTGGCCTGATAAGTTCTCATTTAAGCTGTTTATGAGACAACCTGGTTTATTGTCAGGCCCCACCGAAGTCATGATTTTAGCTTTAGAGAGTGCAGTGGCAACCTGGTCTTTGGTGATAATTGGCAGTGAAGTGATGGCGGGTATTTCTTGAGGAGAAATGGGGGTGATGAGGAGGTGAAATTTGAGATTAATTTTTTGGACAGCAGATTTACTGTATCTTCTGGCTGAGTAAAGGTGATGCCATCTACAACTAATTCTGCACATTGTTGGTTGTTGACCTTAAGACTGTGGATATAACTGAAAAATACCTTATGGTTATCCCTATATTTGGTGGCTATTTGCACCTCAAAGTCTGCTTTCAGAGACTTGACTAGTTCCCTGATTCACTTGTTTAGACTAATGAGGGACATTTTGCTCTGTTGTGCACATTCCCTCTTACTTTTCAGTAAGATTTTCTTTCTTTTCTTATACAACCTATCATTACCAATGATACACCAGACTGATCAGAATATTGGGTTGTGGAGTGTTTTGCCTTATGAGCTTAATAGTTCAGACACAATGAGATGTGACTTTATGTGCAGTGATGGGATTTGTCTTGTTTGTGTGCATGCAGAGTCTCAAAGAGTTGTGCCTGAGAGGCCTTTGAGGTTTGCGGAGGTTACATGTGAGCACCTCTGCATATGTGGGTCTATGTTTATGGTCCATTATGAGTGCAGTGAGTGATGTGTGTGAGTCGCTGACAGCTGGTTTGTTGGTTTTTGCATCTGTATGTGAAAGTTTAGCCTCATGCACTGTATTTGTCTGTTTGAGAATTAAGTGGTTGTCGTGTACATAAGCAAATTGTTACATTGCCTTAGAATGCCCATATTCACCAAGTTGGATGCACAGATAGCAAGAAAGTGTCCATCCATAGTTGCAGGTCCTAATGTGTACTTTAAATGGATAAGAGTGTTAGGTTTTTGTAATCTGATGAGGAAAGGTGAAATTTGCAGCTAAACTAACCAGCAATGCTGCCCAGTGTTCAAACCAGATGCCCTCTGAGCAGCAATAGTCCTGGGTGTTTTAATAAGGCAAGGTAGACTTAAATAGTCTTAACTAAATACTTAAATGCTGCTTATCACATGAATCAGTTGCCCTATGAGTAATATGTGACTAAGGTAAAGTTCGGAGGTGTTTTTTATAGGGAAATTTCAACTTCTGGTGATTGCATTTATATAAGGCACCAGTAACCACTGTTGCACAAAGTGCAACTTTGTACAAACACGAGGCTTATATACGATCAGAAAAAAACAAGTATTGCACTAACCAGCCAATTAGGTAAGCACACAATGAGTTTCCACTAGCAATTCCCAGTGCAGATAGGTAAAATCAGCCTACTTCTGCCACAATGTTGCAGACTTTGACCCTTGTAATGTAAAATGACTGGTTTGGAACCCAAGTGTTAAGAAACCACAAACAGGTGCCTAAGTAACTAAGAAACACTACATACAATGTATTTCAGTGCAGAACAGCAGCTCTTACAGCAGTTTGAAAATACAACTTTTAAGATGTGGAAAAGAAAACAATAAATAGCAGTAAACTTTCACAGTATAATGAAAATAATCAATGCAAATGCAGACAATAGAACACACACTCAGTAAATAAATGAAAATCTATGAAGCTAAGCGCATACAAAAAGTAACATTGATGCATACAAAATTAGCAACAGTTACCTTCTATCTAATGGGTGTATACTATAAGCATCAGACATAATTAATCACAGAAGATACAACTTGCAGCAGCAGCATTAACCAAGAAAACTGATGAATCTGTAAAGAACAGATATAAATGATTATCCTCATATACAAGTATTGCATGTCAGTAAGATAAAACATGGCTCAGCAATACAGGAATGTCAGCGGCAACTTATGAATGATTTAAGAAACAAATATTAATCTGACCAACACTGTGCATCCCGCATTAAAGTTGCTTTCTGTCAGGAGTTGCACTGCAAGTTTTTAAATTTTTTTTTATTGAGATTTTATCAACAATCAGAATATATCAAAACAAACACATCTGATCTATATCAACATATACATGTAATACATAAGTATAAACCCCTGCCCCCCACAAAAAAGAACACAATGAGGTGAGGCTGAAAAAATGTGTTACCTGTGATAGCATTAATAATGAGTCAAGTACAGGAAATTAAACTTTTAACATTTGGGATTAGCTTTGATGCCAGGCAAATACAACAGGTCGAACACAGTTGTTAATGTAAAATTTAGCTTTCACATTACTACTAGTTATATAAAATGTCACATGTTCACATCCTTAGAAAAAATGTTGCTATAAAGACATGCAACATTAGCTGAGGATACGTCACATAAAAACTGCTATACCTTCTATACCAACCCAAATGGATAAAATTCAGACATCATGCAATTTATTTTACATTTGTTGACCGGAAGAGTCCGGCTAACCATAAAACCCTTTTTCAACAGAGGCCCGGGGAGAAAAGCTCCATTGTTAGTAAACTATTTTGTTAGTAGAAAGGAAATTGTATAGTAACATACATTCATAATGGTAAAAAGACTAGAACAGAATAAATTGGTCAAGTTGGAGACAAGACCAATAATCTTGTATAACAATGCTTCTAGAAGACAGTTCTTACAGTAGTAGCAGGTAGTGACACTGTATACAATAAGAGTTCAATTCCAATACTTAATCTTATATACAGGTAGCATAGCAAACTGAAGACTTAAAATCTGATAGATATTAACAGTGAGAAGAGAAAAAAACAACATAAGGTAGTCATATGATTTAAATTAAATGCTCATTACATATGCAATTAAAATTTTAAAATCAGCTAGTTACATGGTTTGGGCTACCCATGGCCAGTACATGTACAAGTCCAGGAATTGGTGATGTGGGCTTTAATGTGATGCTTGAAATTTTTTAATCTAGTTATAGTTCTAATTTCAAGTGTTAAGGCATTCCACAGTTTAGCAATGTAGTAGGAGTATAGAGAGTCACCTGAGCTATTTTTACTCCTGGTTACTTCAATTAGAGCTTTATTAGTGGATCTTAGTGGATGGGTACTTATATGGGGATTGAGGAGGCCTTGTAGAGCTGGTGTTGTATCGGGTTTATAGTACATTTGGTGGGCGGTAGGGAGTTGTGTGAGAATGAGTTGGTGGGGTAGTTCTAACTAAGATAGTTGTCTTAGGGCCTTACAATGATGGGTTCTAGGAGGACAGCTAGCGGCAAATTTAGCTATCTTATTATAGCAGGCATCTAGCTTGCTTAGGTCTGATTTAGAGAGGTTGGTAAGGATAGGTGAGGCATATAGTAAAGATGACAGAAGAGTTCTGGCTGGGTTATTCTGGAGTTTGTGGTTAGGTAGTTTTTGCATCTGTATAAGGTACCTATTTTCTTGTGTACTTTTTTTACAGTCTGGGCAATGTGTAAATCGAACTTCAGATTTTGATCAATAACAACACCGAAAAGTTGGGTGGATGGTACTGGTTCAATCAAAGTTTTATTACTGGATGTGATGTTGAAGTAAGTGGATTGAGTTTTGAATTTAGTGGACTGGAAGAGCATGAGTTTAGTTTTATATGGGTTCAAGATTAATTGAGCATCTGCCAACCATGATTCAATAGCATTGAAGGATGTTTGGGTTAATTTCTGTAGAACATATGACAGTGGAGTCGTCTGCATACTGTATAAGGTTGGCTAGAGTTGTAGCATTATGGAGATTATTTGTAAACAGTTTAAAAAGGAGGGGGCTGAGACTAGACTTTTGAGGCATGTCCATAGCCACTGGTAGTAAGGGAGAAAGAGCTTTGTCCACCATACCGCTTGTTGCCAATCCATGAGGTAGTTCTGAAACTAGGCTAGAGTGGAGTAGCTTAGGTTCAGTTTGGACAAGGCAGTCAGCAATTTGTTATGAGACACTGTATTGAAGGCTTTTGATAAGTCTAAAAAGATTGCTGATACTAGCTCACCTTTATTTCTAAGTTGACTGATGGTGTTAGTGAAGCTAATAAGGGCTATGGTAGTATGGTATGGCCGAAAGCCATGCTGAGTATTTGTAAGTAATTTATTGTCTAGGAGATGGTTAAGTATTTGGGTGTGAACACACCTTTCAAGGATTTTTGATAGAGGGGATAGGATTGCTATGGGCTGATAGTTAGAGAAGTCAGTGGAGGGACCGCCTTTGTGTAGGGGTATGATGTGAGCAATTTTCCAGAGAGTTGGAATGCATTGCTCAGATATGGAATGGTTAATTAGTAGGGAAACTGGATAGGAGATGGCTTTAGCTGCTATTTTTAAGTATGTTGAGGGTAGGTTTTCAGCTGCCAGGGTTGTGGGTTTTAGCCTGAGCAAGTATTTGTGTATGTTGTGGGATGGAACTGGTTTTAAGGAGAATGTGTTGTTATTATCTAGTAGAGAGGTTAGGTTGATGGGCAATGATGGGAAGTTTTGGTTAATAAGGATTTTGATGGAGTCAATGAAGTATTTTTTAAACTGGTGTAGCAATACATTCTAGGAGGTTACTTGCTGTTGGTTTAGGGGTCTTAGTTTGACCTGGGTGTAGTATTTTATTTAAAGTGGTCCAGAAATTTTGAGGATTATTTTGGTATTTAGTTTGTAAGCTAGTATAGTAATTCTTTTTATCAAGTCTTATTTGGGTTTTGGTTTTATTTCTTAGCTGGAGATACTTCTGGTGAGTAACTACTGATTTTTTATATGTCCATTTGTGCCATGCTTTATCCCTTTCTTTTAGGAGTGATTTTGTTTATTTAGTGAGCCAAGGAGAGTAATTAGATTTTGCTCATATTGTCGGGCCATGTTATTTAAGATATTTAAAAATGTGTTGTTAAAATAGTCGACTGCACTGTCCAGGGATAATGTTTTGAGGGGTTTCCAGTTGCAGAGCTTAAGGGATGTTATGAAATCTTGAGGCCTGAAATTTTTGGTGTTGTGAATTTGGTAAGTAGATGTTTTTTTGTGTAGGATTTCCCTGATGACTTATGATGTATGTTGAGAGGTGGTCACTGAGTGAATCAGGGAGGGTACCAGAACTATAGGAAAGTGTGGACTAGTTGGTGAGAATCCAGTCAAGGATAGTTTCCTTTTTAGTAGTTTTATCAAACCTTGTTGTGGTTTGAATTAATTGGGTAAAGCTACTGAGATTGATATGGGTGGTAGGGTGGTCAGAGTTGCAGGAGTACCAGTTAATATTAAAGTCCCCTAGTATAATGGTCTCTTGTGGGAGGGTATTGTAGGACCATTGTTGGATGGTTCCAAGTTTGTCTATGTTGTTGCCAGGAGGAATATAGGTACCTATAATGTTGATATTTTTATTTTTGTTGAGTTTTATTTTAGCCAAGATTTAATTTTCAATGTTATTGGATATATAACCTATTACAAGTGTTTTAATAAATGATTTGTAAAGAGATATTGTCTTGTCAAGATTTGTACGGAAATCCAAAACAAATAATGCAACTGCAGCAAACAGCTGTATATAAAGTTGGTGAATTCAAACAGTGTCCCTTTAATACAATACAAGACCCTTAACACCAGGTTGTGCTTATATAGTGAGGATTAATCCCCAGACACTCTGAATATGTAAATCAGGTGTCAACTCATTCATTCATGAATCACACAATCTGCTCAAAGTGCTGCTTAGGTAAACATGGTGTGAGGACCTACATGATGCCAAGCACATTCCCTAACAGTACGAGAATGAGTATTGAAAAGTGGGACTTTTTAATGGCTTGCAAGTGTGACTCCTTAGTAGTAGTGCACAAATAATTGAGTGTTTAACATTCCTGCCACTTTGATGTTCACTTACTGAGGGTATGTCAGGGAGAATAAGCTTACTAAGGAAATGTGAGATAACTTTGACTTACATTGAAGAGAAGACATTATAACACATTTCCAAATATGTGATAAACTTGGCATATCTAAACACATACAAGGCATAATGGCATCAATTTACACATGTATCAAAATACACTTGCTGCTCAATAAAGAGAAATATACATTCTTGTATTTTATTTGTCATCAGAGTGACCTGATTTGTTAGGCTAACTGTTGCAAATATGAAAAACATGCATATATGAAATGTGAAATGACAAAGGACAAGTTGATAATACAGATATTATTATTCCATAAAAGTAAAGTTTTAGAATGTCAAACACTAAGTATATGTGGTCAAATTTTTCCTGTCCCATAAACCCCTCTCTATATGTGGCACATACTGTTAATCTTCCCAGTGTTTCGTGTTAATGTTATGACATCAATGTTCAAATCTACAATGAGTGATGTCTGAAATTATGGATCCTTAGTGTCTACATTTTCCTGTTATAAGACCACAGAGTTCTAAAGTCATCACAAAAATATATTTTTACGTTTCTTTCTTTCCTTTTTTGGCTTCATGCTTTACACACTACTTGGCATTGCGCAATGGGGACTGTCAGCAGGTCACTAGCAGTGAATGATGATTGACTTCTCAAGGCAAAAACTAAAAATTAATTTGAAATATTATTAGTAGCACAAATAAGACTGGCACCATTGTATTTCATCAATACTCTGGACAGTACTGAGTGAAGAAAATACACTTGTCAATGAAATTTCTCTGTGGCTATGATGTTAATGCATTATGTTTTAAAAAAGTGCAGATGTAATGTTGGATTCAAATCCAGACTAAAGATGGTTTTACTGACTGGATCAGAATAAGTACTGTCACATAATTTTTATGTTTAGAACAACCAAACTCTAATGAATGTTAAATATGATACCTATGCTCTGTGTGGATTACTGTTAAGTCTAACACTGATTACAGTTAATAACATTTCAAATATATAATGATAAAAAAAATACTTAGTAGTGTTTGGCAAAAAGACGGTCATAATGTAACTTTCTCTGCAGCTCAACATGTTAATGCAGTAACATATGTGTGGCAGCAGCAATAATGGAGTGTTTGATTACAGCTTTTGATAAATTCAAGGTACTATTTACAGTGGCACCGATGTTTTCTTGCTGAAAATTAAACTATTGTCAGTAATAATAATAACTTTTAATATGCATAATGTAAAAATTACATTTATTAAAGTGTGAGAACATAAAATTAGTAACACAATGAATCTAGAAGTATTATACTATATTCTGGATTAATTATACATATCTCCCAAATAGTAATCATGTCATCAATTCATTCCCTTTAATCTTTTAAAAATATGTCATTATTACTAGTACATGGTGCATCAAAAATGAGCTTGTGTGATCTCCTGTGTAGACCCTTTCTTAAGAATTATCATTACTTGTCCAAGCACCTGGAAGCTCCTATGATCAGAGCAGTACATCAAGGCTCTTCCTTGTGTGTGTCTTGCACTGATACCACCAAACCAATTTAGACATGTGTCCAAATAGCTTTAAGCTAATCAAACCAGCAGGTTGAGCTCTGAGCTTAACATAGATCTTAAAAGATTTTTATATTTCAAAATGCTGCAAAAGATTCTCCTGTATAATCATAAAAATTACACGGTTACTCTTGGTTCTTGGAAAGCTACTTGGATACACATCTAAATAAGAATTGTCATTACCTGATAGTCTGTGATCAGTCACAGCATGAAGTTATGGGAAAGAGTAGTGGAAGCTAGGTTATGATGGGAGGTGATGATTAGTGATCAGCTGTATGGTTTCATGCCAGGGATGAGCACTACAGATATGATGTTTGCTTTGAGAGCATTGATGGAGAAGTACAGAGAATGTCAGAAGGAGTTGCATTGTGTCTTTGTGGATTTAGAGAAAGCATATGACAGGGTGCCTAGAGAGGAGTTGTGGTATTGTATGAGGAAATCGGGAGTGTCAGAGAAGTATGTAAGAGTGCTACAGGATATGTATGAGGGTAGTGTGACAGTGGTGAGGTCTGCGGTGGGAGTGACGGATGTGTTTAAGGTGGAGGTAGGATTACATCAAGGTTCAACTCTGACCCCTTTCGTATTCATAATGGTGATGGACAGGTTGACAGACGAGATCAGACAGGAGTCCCCGTGGACTATGATGTTTGCAGATGACATTGTGATCTGTAGTGAGAGTAGGGAACAGGTGGACGAGACCCTGGAGAAGTGGAGATATGCTCTAGAGAGAAGAGGAATGAAGGTCAGCAGGACTAAGACAGAATATATGTGTGTGAATGAGAGGGAGGATAGAGGAATAGTGAGGATCTAGGGAGTAGAGGTGGCGAAGGCGGATGAGTTTAATACTTGGGATCAACAGCTCAGAGTAATGGTGAGTGTGGAACAGAGGTGAAGAAGAGAGCACAGACAGGATGGAGTGGGTGGAGAAGAGTGTCAGGAGTGATTTGTGACAGACGAGTACCAGTAAGAGTGAAAGGGAAGGTCTACAAGAGGGTAGTGAGACCAGCTATGTTATATGGGTTGGAGACAGTGGCATTGACAAAAAGGCAGAAGTCAGAGCTTGACGTGGCAGAGGTGAAGATGTTAAGATTTGCACTGGGTGTGATGAGGATGGACAGGATTAGGAATAAGTATACTAGAGGGTCAGCCCAGGTTGGAAGATTTGGAGACAAAGCCAGAGAGGCAAGATTACATTGGTTTGGACATGTGCTGAGCAGGGATGCAGAGTATATTGGGAAAAAGATGCTAAGGATGAAGCTGCCAGGTAGCAGGAAAAGAGGAAGGCCTAAGATAAGGTTTATGGATGTGGTGAGAGAGGACATGCAGGTAGTTGGTGTGACAGAGCAAGATGCAGAGAAGAAATGGAAACAGTTGATCTGCTGTGGTGACCCCTGATGGGAGCAGCCAAAAGAAGAAGATTACCTGATAGCCTGATGAGTAACAGAAATGTACCTTATTATGTGGCAAATAAAGTTAAAAGATGACTGTGTCAGGTGAATGCAATGCATGCTATGTTCATTATTAGATATACACTTTACTTACTTCTTTTGTTGTTTGATTTTATTTAATTTCAATTTTTTTTGACATTTGCATTTGTGTGAGGCTTGACAGTGTGCAATGATGGTTCATGTCTGAAGGCAAAAACTCAAAATCAATAGTGCAAATGAGACATATGCTGTTGCACTTCCGTCAGCAGTCTGAACAGTACTGAGTGATGAAAATACACCTGCAGACACCCTTTCTCTGTGGCTCAAGATATAAAATGCAGAATGTTGGGACAAACAGCAGAGGTAATATAGGGTTTGAATCCATATTACAGATCTTTTTACTGAGCGGCTCAGAATAAGTAGTGTCATGGAGTTTTTATTACGAATTAAACAAAGTAAAAGTGATTATTAAAAACATTAAATCTGCAACACAAGTATGTGTAATCATTGCTACAAAAGTCAACTATAATATATGTAAATTATATTAAGCATCATAACTATCTTAAACTACACTTGCATAGGTATAATCTGCACAATTTTTTTTTAAAAAGTATGACTCATCACATATAATTATTATGTGTGTGTAAGGCAGTATGTTATGTAAAGTATGTATGGCACCATCTCCAACATGTTTTACTCAGGTCATGAAACTCCAAGCATATGAAATTTATTTACATAAAAATTACTGGCATTTACATATAACCAGTACCATGAAAAGTGAAAGTCACACACATACAGTTGTGTCATAACTCATTCCCTCCGGTACAGCTCTTTTGAGTGTGTACCTTTAACTGCCAGTGGGTGTGGCTTCAGCCTTTAAAAAATGAAGTTATCACCTTACAGTTGTAATAAATACTCATTGACAGAGTTCCAATATCAATACAATTGTATTTGCCATCATGCACGCTTCAAGATAAAATAAATTGATGCCTTGTATATAGTATGTTTTTGGAGGTTTTAATGCAAATATGAAAAAGCAATATTTGATGCCTAGAGGCACAGCAGGAGGTAACTGCAGAAACACCTAGAGGTGCACTCAACTGCAATGAGTTAATTAGACCTCCACATATGTTGAAATTATTACACCTCCACTTACAAGTTAAAATGTTATTTATTCTATGGCATTAGCAGTTAATAAGCAACATGTCACATTTTAACATTCTTTTTAGTCATGGGTTCAATTTCCTGGTGGTATTACTCAAAGTTTGAATTTTGTATCTTTCAGCAACCCATTATTTATAAATTCATAACATTTTACGTCTAGACAAAAATGATTATCAAATCATAAAGCATTTGATGAGTTTACAGTAGAACATGTAAATACAGTGACCGTCACACATGGCCAATTCTCTTTGCCATATTTCACAACTCTATTGTATTTTGAAGGAATCATTCCCAATTTCTCTGCCAGGACATTTTGTACTTTCTGTTGTACAAATGCAACTGACAAGGTTGTCCATCATTGTACACAGACTGGTGCAAGTGAAATCTGAATTGAGTTTCAAGTCAAGCACATAGTGCTAAACATCCTTCAGAGGACATGACAGGTGAAGGTGGCTATCCATTTAGAGCACAGAGGTGGGGTGCTGAGGAGTCTAGGACCTTTGTGGCACTCCTTATAAAGTACTGCAGCTGTAGGTGTCTGCAGGAGGTCTATACTGGGTCTCAATATAAGGGTGATGCTTGGAATCCCTTGGCCAAAGCTGTCTCCAGTGTAACTGGCATTCCACACACTGGGGAACAACGTCATTGCCATTACAGTGACACAAAGAGGTGCAGGCAAGACCTTATGAGGCAATGGGAGGCAGAAATTTGCACTAGAGACACCCCTGAGTTGCGTAAGTATAGTGACCAGTTACAAGTCAATAATATACCTTGGATTGACAAGGCAATACGATTATTCATTATGTTTCTATTTCATTTGTTTTATGTTCTGTACATCTGTTGAAGAGGTTGTTCAAAATAGGCACATCAGGAAACACTGGCTCACCTCAGAGAGGCATGGATTAAGTATGGATCATGTATGAATGCAAACAAGATCATAATATATCTGCATTGTAGTTAATGTTGCCAAATGTCAAGGCATCAGTCCATATCAGATTGAGTGGGTATACCTAACCTTTACAACAAGCATATGTGCCTACTTCAATAGCTCATGATCATGGAATTAGGCAATGAGTAAATCTCTCTAGCTGAGTAGTTGGTTCAATTCCCAGCAGCAATGATTAGTTTTCATTAGAGAATGGTTTGTTAAAATTATTTATTGCAATATTAAATAACATTAAACATTCTAGTTTGTAACTAGATATATTTACTTGGAAATCATATATAAAGTATGCCATAGTAACCCAACTGTTTCCATATTATTTATAATATCAATAAAAATGATGTATTTTATGACAAATGCCTTCACATCATATCTGGAAGTGGCAAAGCTTAACAGAGCTATGTGTTATATTTGCTGATATATTGGAATATTAATCTGACATGGCATTGATATTATTGTCTGTGTTTACTCTCTCTCAACCCTTATATCACTCTTTTTTATTCTGTATGGAAACATTGCTGCTACAACACAAGTAACCATCAGTACAGGGAGCTAGACCAACAACTGGGGTTCAGTCCCCCCATACCTCCACAGGTGGTTGCTGAGGCACTACAAGCAGCACAGATACCCAGCACATCTGGGTCCCAACCTGTCAGTGTTACCTCCACAACTCCTTCACTTCCTGCTCCAGCTGCATTAGGTAGCTCTACCCTAGCTGCTTGTGCAGTGGTACCTGCTAGGAGTAGTGGTAGAGGTAGTAAATTTGTTACCCATCAGGAGCTGACAGGACTGGCAGAGAACTGTAAAGGAGAGGCCACATCCAGCTCTTACTTAAGCATCTGAGATAGGAGACAGTGATGACATTTCTTAGGTTGAGGACCAGATTCTTACGGTGTTTAAGGTGGATGCAGATACACCTCTGATGTCCCACACCTATCTCTAATCATGGTGTCCCCTAAACCTTTGTGCCCATTACCATCCCTGTCTGTCTGGTGTATCCTGTATGTCTTTACCTGCTACCTAACCTACCTGACCCTCTTATGCCCCTCTCAAAAAAAAGAAAAAAAACATTATATCCCATACATAGCTCTCCACCTCAGCTATGTGTGTCTGCTTGGAACACTTGATTTGGTCCAGATGGCTGTACAACCATATTCTCTTGTTGTCATCCAACCATAATGTAGTGATTACCCAAATTCATCAAACTCTGGTTATAAGCATACATTTATGTTTTGAAGAAATTGATAGTTATGGTGCTCTCCCACCACCATCTTGCACATTCCTTTACTCTCCCCCCTGTGCCTACTCTCTCCTTACCTCCCCTTCCCACCATTTTTACCACTGTCCTAAGCCCTCCTTTTCATGTGTTTAATCTGATCAAAAAATAGAAATACAATTCACATGGCAAGAAATGACCCATAAGAAACATTTCATTGTTTGTCCTCAGCATTTGTGTGAAGCATGACATTGCAAACTAATGTTGAGTGACAGTACATGGTGTTTAATGCTCTATGGCAAAAACTCTTGAATTTTGCCATCAGCTGCACTACTAGTGTTATCTTCATGTAGAGTGCTTATTCCTGCTGCACTATATTAATAGCACTATTGTGAAACAGCTACTCTAACATATTTATTATTAGGGATGTTAATATTGCTGTTACTGTGATGAAGCCTATAGCCTACATTCTCCTTGCTTCAAGTTGTTATCGCTGTCCCTTCAAATGTGTGCTTTTAACTTTGTGAAGTATGACTACCTGTGTGATGTACTGAGCTAATACTCAGGTCTGTAGACTTATTTTTATAAAGTCTAAAGAATTCAAATCCAGATGTATGTTAACAATTATTTAATGTTTTTTTTTAACTTACTATCGTGTGTGTAATCATTGGTTGTATATGTTATTAACCCAAGACAATAACCAGAGCGGCCACCTGACTTTTAGCATATGCATTAATAGGAATTTAAATAAAATAAAATATCAGGATAAGCATTTTCACTTTTTTAAAAATGCTTATTCAGATCAATTAAACAATACAACAATATTACTTTAAAAAAAACTCTTATCCAGTCACAATGGTGTAAAACAACATTAATATAATCTCAACCAATCACAATAAAAACATTAATTCAAGCCATGCCCCTTTAGGGCTGGTTTTAGTGAAACACATCCATTCAAACCAGGGTATTTATCTGCTTGTTACCTTAAGATCCAACCCAGTTTGTCTCTTTCAGTGTAATTAACTGTCTCCTCCTCTAATACTTATATGAATACATTGTAGCACCCTAATGGAAAAAGCATGCCCCTTATTGTCATTTCTATGTAGAGTTAAAGCATTCTTCTCATTATTGGATCTAATAGCAAATAAATGCCTTAAAATCCTATCTTTAAATTTCTTGTTTCTTTTACCCAGATAGAAACAATCACAGAACATGCAGGTAGCTAAATAAACAACGTGTTCTGTTTGACAATGAGCAAAGTGTTTGTTTTCAAATGTATAATTATAATAAAGTTGTTTGAATACTTGATTTTTTGAGATTACTGAGCATGACAAGAACAATATGCGTAAGTGCCAAATCTTCCAGATATCCCCCTAGAACCACTCCTTAGATTCCTATTCTCAGTATGACATAACTGTCTTTTCAAATTATAACAGTTGTTAAAAAGAAAGCAAGGTGTATTGCCAACTATGTTAGCTATTTTGTCATCTGCTGTTAAGAATCTCCAGTTTCTACATATAATACTGCAAATAGAATTTACATAATTTGCATATTCAATGGCACATTTAACCTTTGAATTTGCATATGCACTTCATGGAGTAAGCCTCTCAGGCCTGTGGCTAGATGAGAAGTATGGATTTACATAGTGTAACCCTCATAGTAAAGGTATCTTCTATAATTTTCACCAACATACTTTGATTATAACTTCTCTGTGAAAACTGTTCATGCATCATGCCTATAGTTCTCTCAAAATCATATTCATGTGTGCATACTCTAAAGGCTCTCATGCATTGTCCTTTTACCACATTTTCATAAATGTGTCTCTGGTGCATACTCCCATGAACTAACAAATTATTTTTCCAGAAATCCTTACAATATAAGATGTATTTATTTTACCTGATGAATCTAATGTGAGTCTAACATCTAAGACATCTATAATATCACATCACTAGACCATGTGTGGTGAAATGCAGAACATCAGTAGTGCTTTCCAAATAAATAATAAAAGCATCAAGCTCTTCTTTAGTTCTTGCTCACAGAAGAAAAACTTTGTCAACAAAACGACAATAAAACCTAATGTATTAATTGTAAGAATCTGCTCCAAGAACAAATCTCTCTTCCTATTCACTCATGACCAAATTTGCATAGGAATTTTCACAGGGGGTACCCATAGCCACCCCTCATTTCTGCAGATAAAAATCACCAGCATACATAAAGACATTGTTCTCTAAGATGATCTCCAGTATGGAGTAAGTAGCATTAATGGTGTTAATATTATAAACACTCTTATTAATCAATATGCCCCTCACTGCTTCTATGCCATAGTAATTAGGAATGGCAGTAAACAAGTTCTTAACATCTAAAGTAACACGTAAACAGCTAAAAATGCCATCCACTGAATCCACATATGCATAAAGTTTTGGAGAAAATGCTTAGTGTCCCTTAAAACAATGGGTAGTAATGAAAAAATGCTTTTTAACTTCTTTTCAACAAAAACAGAGGAGGGCTCTGTAACCCAACCTCCACCCAAAACAATTAGACTTACAGTTGGGTTGGAGGATTCCTTGTGAATCTTACGTAATCCCTTAATTAGAGGTATAACAGCATACTCTACATATAAAAAATCATAAATAGCTTTATCAATCATTCTAGTTAATAATAAATCAAACAGACTCTCATGTATGGTTGTAATAATACTTTGTACTCAGAGTTTAGCAACTTTATCTATCTATCTATCTATCTATCTATCTATCTATCTAACTATCTATCATCTATCTATCTATCTATCTATCTATCTATCTATCTATCTATCTATCTGTCTATCTACCTATCTACCTATCTATCTCTCCTTTTCTCTAAATCTTTACAACTCTATTTTTTTTTTACACTCTTTTTCTTTAATTTGTAAATTATCTTTCCTTCCTCTTTTCCTCTGTTCTCTTTTAGTATTCTTTTTGTTACTTAGCCTCTTCTTCTTTCATACTATGCCAGTTTATCTTGTCTCTGGTATATGACTTTTAAGGATCACCTACACAAGAACGACAGCGCAAAACACTGACACCCACATAGCCAACACCACATGGTTGACTATCAAAACACTGACAACATAATTACCCCCCCCCAGTAACTTTAATATACCAACTCCGAGATCGCATTACAGTGCAGGAATGGAAATCTTTCCATTTCGCACAATGATGACATACCATTTCCCCATTGTCGGCATTTTGATTGTCGACCATGTGGTGTCAGTTATGTGGGTTTCGGTCTTCTCAGCTGTCGTTCTTCTGTAGGGGACCCGACTTTTAAACAGTCAAATGAATAATCTTAGTAATCCTTTCTTTTTTGTATCTACACTCTTATCAATCATGTTTGCACTATAATTATAACCATATGTATTCTTGTACTCTGCATTGTACCTACACATGCTATAATGTTGATTCTTATTTCCATGTATTTTTAACCTGTTTTAGTTATTCTATGTATGTTTCTTGTTTTATTAATTGAATGCTAAGTCAGCTTTATTGTATGTATTTACTGTGGAGCTTTTCTCCCCGGGTTTCCACTGAAAAAAGGCCCTGTCCCAGCTGGACCAACCCGGTCAACAAATGTCAAATAAATAAATAAATAAATTTAGTATATGTAGCATCTGCTGATAACATAAGTGACACATGCTGATGGCAGTCATCAAGATTCATAACCACAACAGCACCCCCTTATCTGCTGGTTTAACACAGATATCAGTATTAGTTTTAGGAGCATCCAGTGCTCATTTTTCAGCAGCAGTCATATTCTAAAAATATTTTGCATGTGGCGTATGTAAATAAGTACATATTTTATATTCACATACTTTAAGAAACATATCAACATTGGGGGTAACTGAGGGTTGAAAACACTTGGTTTCTTCAGTTTAGTATTAACATTGGCAGATTGATTCCCAAATAATAATTTCAAACTAACATTGTGAGCGAGTAGTCCTGAATCAAGAAGAACATCAATTACAGTGGAAGGCATAGAAGGAATATATGCTGATTGTCAAACAGAACATGTTGCTTACTTAGCTACCTGCATGTTCTGTGATTGTTTCTATGTGGATAAAATGAACAAGAAATTTAAAGAAAGGATTTTAAGGCATTTATATGATATTAGATCCAATAATGAGAATAATGCTTTAACTAAACATATAAATGACAATAAGGGGCATGCTTTTTCCTTTAGGGTGCTACAATGTATTCATATGAGTATTAGAGGGGTAGACTTAGTTAAGCACACCAAAAGAGCCAAGCTGGATTGGATATTAAGGTTACAAGTGGATAAACACACTGGTTTGAATGGATGTGTTTCACTAAAACCAGCCCTAA
Source organism: Protopterus annectens (assembly GCF_019279795.1). Classification (NCBI taxonomy): domain Eukaryota; kingdom Metazoa; phylum Chordata; order Ceratodontiformes; family Protopteridae; genus Protopterus; species Protopterus annectens. The sequence continues at coordinate 821,373,496 of NC_056746.1, forward strand.
AAAAGTGTGTTTTGAATTAATGGTTTTATTGTGACTGGTTGAGATGGACTGCGGTGGTGGTGTTGCGGTAGTGTTGTCACCTCACAGTAAGACATTGTCCTGTTCGATTCTCAGCTAGAGAGTCATCTGTGTGGAGACATGTGCGAATGGACGTACCTTCGTTGAAGGTTGTGCATCAGGGCTGGCAACTCGGCATGTAAAAATCTACTGCCAATCATTAGTGGACCGGAGTTCCGCTGTGGTGACCCCTAACCGGGAAAAGCCGAAAGACACAACATTGTGACTGGATGAGATTAAATTAATGTTGCTTTACACCATTGGGATTGGATAAGAGTTTTTTTTTTAAGTAATACTGTTTTATTGTTTAATTGATCTGAAGAACTGTTTTTATAAACATGAAAGCTCGTATCCTGATATTTTATTTTATTTTAATTCCTATTGCATATGTAAAAGTCATAGTGGCCGCTCTGGTTATTGTTTTGATTTACACTTTCATCTACAGTTTCAACCTTTATTTGCTGGTTGACAGTTCCTTTTTTCTCAATGTTATTAACTCACCATTATTCTGATTATGTCTTAATCATGTTTCTACTTTCCTATCCCTGCTTGTTCCCTAATGGAAACACTTTATTGTACACAGCAGGGCAGATTAATTATGATGACAAACCTAAGAGTAACAGATCACAAAGATGGCTAGAAATGGTCCATAAATAAAACTCTTTTTATGTCCTTATCCTTGTTTTCCAGTCTCAGTCTCTCTTCTCCCCTTCTGTCTCATTAGCCTTTGTCCTGAGCATTTGCACAATGCCTGGCACTGAGCAACAATAGTAACTGATGGTCACTGGCAGTTCATCTGCTGCCCCTTACACTACTGTGCTTAGCCTTGCTGCAGTATGAAAAAGCAGTCTGATAGCACTATGAAGAGTCAGTTTTTATCATACTTTAACAGAGCTGAATGTACATCATATGGGATGTTGCAGTTGTAACTACTGCTACAAAATATGATGCACAAAAACGTCCTTTCTTCATAGTGTTTCCATAGTCTGGGATTTCACCATCATTAATATGTTTGGCCCCTTATGTATTCCATAATCAGGCCCAAATGCTCATATCTTCCCAGAAATAAATGCAAAGCATGTAGTACAATCAAGGCTTGTATGTGTTTACATAGTGCACTTGACATATCCAAAAAAATATTGCTGCTATGTATACATAAGACAATAGGATGAATTAAGTTGCATTTCCATGCATTTTCTGAACTCTTTTAATTATGGCACCTACATTTATAACATCATGTGGTGACTATAGTACTTGATGATGTCAGACAAACACATAAAATTGCATAAGGAGCAGTTCAACTTGCCTCAAAGCCATGAACAGTTACTAGATATGAGGGCAGTCCAACCATGCACCCATCTTATCCATGTAATGAGTACTTTACTGCAATTATCATTACAAATGTGTAAATCATGACACAGACAACATTAACTAAATACATATCTGTTCTGTACAGGATCAGAATCAGAACTATTTCTATGTCTGTGCTCCTTATTTGCAGGAAGGCTATTATGGAGTACAATAGACCACTGTCAATTCCCGTCCTAAGTTCAAACCCGCAAAAATTATTATGCATGCACTAATATTTTGCCATCAGTCATGCAAATCAGCTTGACAGAGGTGCACATCACTAAGAGATTTTGACAAGAGGAAAATAATATCATTGCCTTGTATTACTTGTGGATGTTGTAATGGTCTTTTGACCTCTAGATATGATAAATTCACTGTGATGCTGTGCAAACATTATATAATGTGAAGTTCTGTCTGCATTCCAACACATTTAGACTTGCACATGATCTATAATGGTGTGGGATCTTTGCACACATACTTCATCAGTGGTATTATGCAGTACATTGTCATACAGTGGTAGTCTGCAGTACACTGTCATACAGTGGTATTATGCAGTACATTGTATACAGTAGGAGTATGAGTATGCAGTACACTGTCATATCTATGACTTGTCTGTTTATACTGCACTTCAGTCATGAGGAAATATTGAAAATGACACAACAAATGATTAGTATTTACATACAATCATCCTGAGCTTAACAGTCAGGAAGGACTGGTGGTCAATCCACTGCTTTACAAGTGTGATTGTCATCAATACTGTACACCATACCGTGAAACAGCTACAGGACACCCACACCATCACAATGAGTATGAATCACAGGATAGATAGGTAGTATACAATCACTTGTGATCAATGCATTGCTGTTACTTCTGCTTTTCAACACTTACCTTTTCACCCAGACCTGTAATACACACTAGCTTCTCTGCAACACAATGATGTGGTAATCTTTACAAATGTGCATTATCTCACATTTCAAGTCAGAACTCTCCTGTGGTGCTTGTGGTTGATACAAGGTACTCTAGATTGTGTAATTAGATAGGCAGGTGTTCAAATACAGCAGTGACTGACTGTCATGAGTGTGTATGTGTGCACATGTAGTGCTAGGTAGGACTGGATTCACCCAGTCATATGATGTTTACACTTTCAGTCAGGAGAAACATTTAAAGTGAGAGAGGGCTTCCCCATTAATTTCTTTCACTTTTATCACAAACATCTTCCTTGAGACACAATGATAAGGTCATCCTTTCAAATGTAGTCTGCCTCATACTTTTCATTGACTTCTCCTGTGGCACTTGCAGTTGGTACTGTATACTCTTGATTGTTAACTAAACAGGTAGGTGGTTTGAATTCAATGGTATTGAACTAGTTGGAGTGTATCATTAATGTCAGCTAAGTATGTCTTCAGTGACAGATCTGTTATGTACATATCCAATCAGAGAGGGCTCCCCATCAATTTCTTCTACTTTTAAAACAAACATCTTCTCTGCAACACACTGATGTCTTCCTTTCAAAAGTGCACTCTGTCACTGTTGTAGTCGGACTTCTCCTGTGGCATTTGCAGTTCATTCTGTGTACTCTAGATATTGTAACTAAATAAGTAGATGCTTCAAATCCATCAGTTTTCAGTGTGTGTGTGTGTGTGTGTGTGTGTGTGTGTGTGTGTGTGTGTGTGTGCGCGCGCTCATCTAGTATCAGTATCAGATATATATGCCTTCAACTGCAGCTCTGATGAGTATACTTTCACTCAGAGAAACATTTCACTGGAAGAAGGCTCCCCTATCAATTTGTTGCATTTTTAGCCAAAAAGCCTTTTGTTCAACACACTGACAAGGTAATATTTTCAAATACAAAGTATCTCAGTGTTGAAATCAGACCTGTCCTGTTGTGCTCGCTGTTGATATTGTAGTCTGTAGATTGTGTAACTAGATAAGTAGGCAGTTTGAAATGTGTGTGCATCCCTCAGGTGCCTGGTAGGAATGGCTTCACCTACAGATATGAGGTTTAGCACTACAGTGTTAATGTGTTCTTCCACTACTTTCAGTCCCTTTTAGCACACACATCACCTGCTATAAAAACAGTGATGATGTCATCCTATCAGATGTGCACCACAATGATGGCATGACTTAAAATATGTTCTATCTTAAAGTTGTGGTGTGTGTGGTTAATGCACAGTTCTGTAGATTGTAGACTTAAAAAGGAAGTTGTTTAACTCTAGCAAAGGACAACATAGTGTGACTGTACTAATGTGGCACATAAAACATTTTGTCAGTTTATTTCTATCCAGTTTTATTTTTAACAAAACCCTTTCAAGTCATTGGGGATTTCATGCCAAGCAATATGTGTTCTGTGATGCTTGTAGTAAGAGTTCTCCTGTGCTGCATGCCGTAAATATTGACTTGTATATCATGTGTACTCAGACATGCAGTGGTTCAAATCTGGGAATGTATATGTGCCAAACAATATGAACGGATAAGAGTGGCTTAGCCAATCAACAGTTTGTTTGTCTTTTCAGCTTTTTCCCGGTTAGGGGTCGCCACAGTGGAACTCCGGTCCACTAATGATTGGCAGTAGATTTTTATGGTGCCGAGTTGCCAGCCCAATGCTCAATGTTCAGCGAAGGCACGTCCATTCACGCATGTCTTTCAGAGGCCACTCAACCGCAGTGAGGACATGCAGACTCGACAGTGATATCTATATATTACACTTGTCTGAACAGTAGCATTGTTATATCCTTTTGATCCCTGAGAGTAATTTGTATTGGATAAATAAACATCAAAATCCATTCTTACGTCACACCTTGAATTGTGTTCTTTGTGGCATCCTCTATTGCTATCTCCTGTGGCAGACACAGCTAATACACAGTTCTGAACATGTAGTAGCAAAGGACTTGAATCTGTTAAGGTCTGTCTATCAGACAATAGTGACAGACAGGAGTGGCATAGCCAAAGCTTGATGATATGGCACAGTAAGAGGGCCACTATTTTTAGGTCTCACAGTCCATGTTAGGTGATGTATAACCATTACAACAGTATGTATATGATCGAGTCTGGCAAGATGTAAATGCTGAGTATGTCACTGAATGCTCATAGGAATTATTTATTTATACAAAAATAATGATCAGCATTGCATAACTTCATGTAAACATTTAAAATTCATAGATTCATAGGTTGTTACTAGGCTAACAACCCAGGGGGCCTTTGTAAGCCTAGCCAAGTTTTCCAGAAAGAATGATGTCTTATATCCCAATAGACATTGAGGATCAGTCATTTAAAAGCTACCTCTGTCCATAAGGGACATGGGTGCCAGGCCCGGTGTCAATTTCCTACACCCCATCCACTGTTCTAGGTTGAGCTTAAAATGGGTAATAGATAAACTCAGCTTCACATGGATGGGAAGGCTGTTCCATAGAAGTGCAGTCTCTAGGATACATGTCTGTCTCTCTCCAGCATGTTCTGTTTAAGTCACAGACAAAATTCAGGTCGCTAGACCTTGTATGTCTGGTACTGTTTGAGTTTCTAATATACAGGAGATTCATAAGTGTGGGTTTGCAGATGCCTTGTATGCCAGGCATATATCACTCCCCAGAAATCTACAGGAGACTGAGTAGAGGGAGAGGGCTTTAAGGGGCTCTGCATAAGGCAGGCTTGTTATGGCTTGTATTCATTTTGTAAGGAATCTCTGAGGTTTCATTTCATCATTTTGTTTACACTATAGGGCTTCAAAGGAGCTATGGCCTTATTCTTCATTTCTTAATATATACTATGCTGCAAAATCATCACAAGGTGTGAGTGGGCCTGTGTCAAGATAATTTCATTTGGTTTTCTGTTAGGCAGTTGATGTTATCGCAGTCTTTGCTGTACTTCCTTGTGAGCATGCACAGTGTAATGATGAATTAGATGTGCACTGTTTAGCAAAAAGCAAATTAAGTAATCAATGTCCTGAGACAGTTCTTCTCACTTGATCTTCTTTTTCATAAAGAAATAACATTAGTCTCTGGAAGGTTAGCTTTGCCAGCATAAGCACAATGCATTTATAGGTTCATAGGTTCATAGATGTTTACTAGGCTAATGCCACTGGAGCTTTTATAAGCCTAACCCATAGAAGTGACATGGCTCTGTGCCGCCCGTTAGTTCACAGTGTCTCTATTAAGTTGAACCACTGGAGTTATCCCTGGGGTGAACTTTTTATTACCCATCTTCTCATCAATATTTCTCTTGAAGAGGGTCAGCAAGGTGCTCTGCTTGACATGTATGGGAAGTCTATTCCAGAGTATGGGCAGTCTTGGGGTGAGGAACCTGTCCCTCCAGCATGTTCTGTTGATTGTGGTAATGAGGTTGAGGTCTCTGGACCGTGTGGTGTGGAGGGGTTGGGAATTCTTTAGATGTAGTATTTCTAACAGAGCTGGGTCAGACATGGCTTTGTAAGTCAAGCAGAGATCACCTCTAAGTATGCGATTTGAGACAGAGAACAGCTGGAGTCTTTTGAGTCTGTCAGTGTAGGACATGTGTTTAATGCCTAGGATCCTTTTTATGAGGTACTTCTGTGGCTTCTCCAGCTGTTTCAGGTGTCTAGTGAGGTACATGCTAAATGAGGCATTATACTCGATGATTGGTCTAATGAGGGAAGAGTAGAGACAGACAATGACCTCTTTCTTCCTGGATGTAAAACCTTTGTAATGAGATGTGCTACATAGAAGGACTTTCTGACCACAGTGGATATGTGGTGGTCGAAGGAGAGGTTGCTATCAACCTGCGTCCCCAGATGTCTTATAATGTCTTCAGTGTTCAGTGGGCTCCCATCGATGTGGTAATTAGTGGGAACTGAGTTTTTACCAAAGTGGATGACGATGCATTTTTTGGTGTTAAACTTAAGGCCATGGTTTCAACACTAGTCATTGGTCTCAGTGAGGCCTTTCTGAAGGATGTCTGCATCACTTGGGGAGTTAATAATGGTTCCCAGGTTGCAGTCATCTGTGAACTTGGTCAGCCAGAGTCTCTTTGTGTTGGTGTCGACTTGTGAGAAGTAACTGCTGAACAGGAGAGGACACAGTTTGGCAGTCTGACTTCGAGTATGCTACTTTCATACTGTGTGTTCTACGTGTGAGCCAATTTACAGCCCACCTAGTGGTATAGGGGTTGATGCAAGGTTTGGTGAGTTTATCAATAATTCCTGAGTGAGGAATGGAATCAAAGGCCTTGGTTAGATTGAGGTGGACTGTATGCACTGCCTTACCTTCATCCACAGCCCTGGTGACTCACTCAAAGAAGTCAGCCAGTTTGAGCAGGCATGATCTCCCTTTCACAAAGCCAAATTGCATAGGGTCTAGAGTTTGGAGATTTCCTATATCTTTGTTAATCAGATCCATGATGATGCGCTCCATAGCTTTACATATCAGACTCATCAGGCTAATGGAGTGATAATACCCAGGGTCTGTAATCACTCCCCCTTTGTAGAGAGGGATGACTGTGGCAGTGCGCCATTTGGTAGGGACAAAGCCTGAGGTGAAGCTGTGACTGAACAGGGCACACAGATGTGGTGCCAGTTCACTTTGTAGTTCATGTAGAACACAGCCAGGGATATTATCAGGTCCCATAGAAGCTGTATTTTTGGCCTTGGACAATGCAGCTTTTAACTGTGCAGCAGTAATGCGGTATTGTGATTGGTCCTTTGGAGGGGAAAAGTTGGCACTGAATCTGTCAGCCAGTATGTTGGCAATATCTGTTGGCTGGGTATAGGAGGTACCATTGTGCAGTATCTCAGAGCAAATCTGGGTATTGCCATGGAGGTTCTTGATATAGTTATAGAAGGCTTTGTGGTTTTTAGTGTCTGTCGCAATTCTGTCATCATAGCTGGCTTTAGAAGATTTGATGAAGGATCTCAGCTTTTTGTTGAGGCTAATAAGGAAGTTTTTCCAGTCTTGGGACTTCATCTTTTTCTACAACAGTTTCTTCCTTCTATTGTAGAATTTATTAATGGCAGGGGACCACCAGACTGGCTTCCTTTTTTTGGAGGACAGCATCTTGGTTCTGTTGGGTATGGCTAGTTCCATGCATTGTGTACATGTTCGTACAGTACATAGGTGTATAAATCGGCAGTCATGCAGCTATTTTCCATTGGCATGGGTGCTGTGAAGTTTGCCACCTCTGTTTTTAGGAGTCCAAAGTCAGCTTTGGAGAAGTTTGTCATAGTGGTTACCTTTGTGGGGGGTGTGGATAACATGTGGATGTCCATGGTGATTAGTTTATAGTCGGATCTGACCAGGGAGGAATTGACTACTGGTGTAGAGCAACGGTCACCCATTTTAGTAATAAATAGGTCACATCAGTCATTGAAAAGCTTATAATTTTTTAACCTGTATGTATGCTTTAACATCAATCATGTGTATGGAATTCATTACCTTTGGTCATTCCACAGATTAAACATTACAATGGAAGAGTAGTTTAAAAGTCCTGCAACATGGCCAACACAAAAATGGCAGCAAACAGCCCTCAGTGGAGTGAATCCAAATAACCAAAAACTAATACACCTCAAGGGCTCATGCCCCAAGGACAAGATCTGAAAATGGATGTCCAAATGACAATCAACCATCTCCAAGAAATGATTTTGTCCAAAAAGTAATTTTATTAGTGCAGAAACAAACCCTTGCTAAGTGTTTCATCAGGGCATGTGAGTGAAATAAAACAGTCTCTGTTAAAAAAAAAAACAAAAAACAAAACAAAATCTTCAAAACTAAATTATATCATTAATAGAAATAATTAAAATACAAAATGTTAAGATAAAATGTGAGAAAAATTAAGAAAAATTAATTAAAAACATTGATTGTGCCCACTATAAAAAACATGAATTTCAACCCAAAACATTAAAGTGTTTGTAATATTTGTAATTATACAATGTTTTTAAAGTTGGGGAGTCTTTATTTTTAAAATACTGACAGTTGAAATCTTGTCATTCAAACCTGGCTTCTGTGTTGCATTCAAGCATAACTGCCATGTTAGCTCGCTATGCTCAACCTGAGTCTCCCAATCACCACAACTCAGTGAGAGGTTGACTTTGTCAATCACTCCAAATTTATATTTAACCCCATCATTAACTGAACAAGTTATAGAATGTATGTATAAAGCATTTTAGTGTCCTTCCTTCCTTCTGATGTCATATAAATGTTCATAGACCCCCTATTTAAAGCACATTTGGTCTTCCCAATATAGAAACTGGAACATCAGCAACATGTAGTAATATAGACAACACCCTTAGAATACCAGTTGGCCCCGAAAGAAAAACAGCAAGTGTCTACTTTTGTACAAAATAGGATAGGTATCCCCTTCCCACATATAACTACAATAGTGACATGCTCCACATCTCCAAGTACCAGCAGTCCTAAAATTACTATTCAAAGCTTTTCCTGTGTATTCAAGAATATTTTTTATATAGCAACCCCTCCTGTATATGAAGCAGAGTGTAGCTCCAAACATTTCCTTCACTCCTGGATCTGTCATAAAAATGTTCCAATTATTATAAATAACTTGTTTAACATCTTTACTGTTAGAACTGTACCTCAGAATCATGGCCATTGTAGCATGACATTTGATACATTTCCCCAGTAATGGTTGTATTAACACCATAATTCTGGCATGTAATTTTGTTTTGCCTAAGTCTTGCCTGAGATACCTATCCATTTGTGTTAAAATACATCCTATACATAGTGAGATAGATAATGATATTCATACATACACAACCTATGTGTCAGAGGACTGACTATACATACGTTGTACCTTGATTTATGTGCATGTTTACATATATATGACCATAATCCTCATTCTGCACATATATATCTATATATATATATATATATATATATATATATATATATATATATATATGAGTTACCATTACTACATCTACAGCCCATTCCATCGAAACTGACTTCACCGACATGGCAGATCATCGACAATTGAAGAGCCGACGTTTCCCACACGGTAAGTAACTGTTTGCCCATCAACCTGAACTTTTCCTTTACCCCTGTGGCAGTGCGTTCTCGGAGTTGGACTAGCTCCCCCCCCCCCCACATTGTTGTCTTTGTTTTGCTGGTGGTTTTTGAAGGTTGATGGCCAAACGGTTACTTAGCGTGTGGGTAATGTCGGCTCTTCAGTTGTCGATGATCTGCCATGTCGGTGAAGTCGGTTTTGATGGAATGGGCTGTCGATGTAGTAATGGTAACCCATATATATATATATATATATATATATATATATATATGTGTGTGTGTGTGTGTATATATATCATACCTCTCAACTGTACAGATTTTCCCAGAATTTCCAGAGTTTTGCCTCATATTTTTGGTCCGTTTTTCATAAAATTATGATTTTCTGACAAATTAGTGGCAAATCATTAAACACTAAAGTTAGAAAATAATTACAGACATTTGAGTTTCAGACTTCGTATTCCAGAAAATTCATGTTAATGCAAAACCAGTTATTCTATCAACTTTCTAAGTTTGTAAGAGCAATATTTAAAAATTGTCCCTATTTTTGGGTCTTTGTCCCACTTTTGTATATGACTTTGTCCAGATTTCTTGCTCTAAGAGATTGAGCGGTATGATATAGACACACACACACACACACACACACACACACACACACACACATATATATATATATATATATATATATAGAGAGAGAGAGAGAGATGTCCCATCTGCTATAGTTAAACAACTGCTAGTATGTATATTAGATAATTATTCTCTTTATAGTCTGATCAATAGTGGCACATCTGTGTATGTGCCATGGCCTTCTGTATTTTGCTACATACATGCATAGCATGTATCAACAGTCACAGACTTTTTACCATTCCCAGCCTGCAGGTTGCTGTACAAAATGCATTTTTCGTCAATAAATACTATTATTGTAATGATTGCACAGGTGTTTGTGAGTCTTCTCAGTACTTCCACATTGTTACAGGTGTGTATGTTGCCATAACAGCTTCAGCATTGTTTCCTTCATTCACATCAGGCACTGAAAGGCTTACAATTCTTAAACCTCTATGTATGCTCTAACAGCAATCATCTGTATGGAATGTATTACCTTTTATCATTCCACAGATTACAAATGTCAAAGGCAGAGTAGTTTAATATACCTGCAACATGGGTGTAGCTTTGCATTCTCACTGTAACCTCACGAGTGCAGCAATTTACTGAGCATGTCTTGGGAAATGTACAGTGGAAAACATACAATTAGATTTTGTAAGTGTATAAACAATTGTTAACATTATTTTAACTTTACAAAAACCTTTCTATCATTACAACTGATAAAAATGATCTTTTCTGTAGTACACAAGGCAACAGCTGTAGAGTTAATTTATTGTTTTACATGATAGGTGGGGACTACAGAAAACTGTTGGTTCCAACATATACTGACCTGCAATAAATGCAGTATATGCAGTATCCCCTAATGTATCTCCTTTCCTTGCTGTTATCTCAGATCTACACTTAAGTAAATTCTACATGTATCACATTTACTCCTTTTTGTTTCACTGTAGCTGTGTCCCTCTCACATCCTTTGTCAGCATTTTCTTTTTATTATGTACAGGTTCCCTAAGCCAAGAGGATTACTTGCACAGATAAAAATATACTTAATTGTTGTTTGTCCACTAATGTACTTGTATCTAGCTACACTTTCCTTGTTAAACTTCCCCTTCCTCTTAATTATGCTGTTCAAATAGCCCTTGCTTGTTTTATGCTGACTGCACGCACTCGCCTACTGGGATTGCATGTCTCTACAACCTGTTTTTCATATTGTGTGGTCCAGCCTCTGTGCACCTGTTCATGGCTGCTAACATATGCTTTGGCAACAAACAAGTTTTACTGGATATGTAGCCTTGCTTAGAGGCTTACATATTCTGTATAGACAGATATAAAGTATCACCTGGTAGCACATTACTATCTTATACAACAAAAAGATGATAACATTTGCACAGAGCTTCTGGAAATAAATCATATCCCATTAAAATATCATTAAATCCTTGGAGTCCCTAGAAAAGGCACTTATATATCTTGATAAATGCATGGGTCACCCAACAAAGCACTTATCACTGTAGTAAACTAAACTATAGCATCTCAATATGTTGTTCACTTTATGGGTACATTTATAAGTCTATAACCATGAGATAAAGTCAAAAAAGAAAACAAATTATGTCATCAGTCTCACTGTACAATTTCAACAGCATTCCATTGTCTTATGGGGTATTTTCTCGGCAACTGCAACACCTCTCCATGTTTGCTATTCATTATCATTTAAAGTAAAAAAAATGATCTTTTGCACCAAACATCACTGATGTTCTTTAGTCCAAAACTCCTTCTCCTCATCCTCCTAACCACCTCAGTTGTCCTACAGTGCTGGCCTTCCTCTTTGCAGCATATTCGCACCTCTCCATGTTAAACTTACATGCACTTTTCAGTACTACTTCCACATTAACAAAAAGTTTTGCCTCATGAAAATTCAACCTTAAAAAGCGCTTGATATAACAGATTAAACTCTAACGTCTAAATTCTTAGCCAAACATTCATACATAGCCATCATTTGCACAACTGGAATAAACAGTTATTTTCAAAATGGATTACTTTATTTCTTATTTTACATGCATGGCTGGCTTTCAAATCAAAGACAGAATTTGGTCTTTTCAGTACCAGATATCAAACTGCTCCAGAATATAGGTTCATAGGTTTGTTCTAGGCTAATGGCCCTGGAGCCTTTACAAGCCCAGCCCATAGGATTACCCTGGCATCGTGCCACCCAAACTTCGGTCCCAGTACCTCTGTCAAGTAGAGCCACTGGAGTGAATTTTCTATTTCCATCCACTCAACAAGATTTCTGTTGAAGAGGGCTAGTGAGGTGCTCCGCTTGACATGTACGGGAAGTCTATTCCATAGCATGGGCAGTCTCTGGGTTATGAATCTGTCCCTCCAGCTTGTTTCGTTGATTGTGGTAATGAGGCTGAGGTCTCTGGAGCATGTAGTGCAGTGGGATTGGGATTTCTTTAGATGCAGTATTTCTAACAGAGCTGGATCAGACATGAGTTTGTAAGTCAAGTAGAGATCTCCTCTAAGTAGATGATATAAGACAGAGAATAGCTGGAGTTTTTTAAGTCTGTCCATATAGGACAAGTGTTTAAAGCCTAAGATCCTCTTTGTGAGGTATTTTTGCGGCAATGTGAGTTATTGCAGGTCTCTAGTGAGGTACACGCCAAATTAGGCAATGCTGATATTGTCTAGTTTCTACTATTTCAACAGAATTTTCCAGCTGGCCAGTCCAAATGACCTACTTGCTTTTTACTGTATCAACCCCCCACCTTCTTTTCTTTTCTCCTTTCTTTTTCTAGAATTGAGTCACATGCAAATTCTTTCTCTAGGTCTTATCAGCTTAAAGTAATGCATTGCTAACTTAATTTGCATACTAATAAATTGGTCATTCCCTGCCTCATTCTTCTGTAGTAAAGCCAAAACTGGTGTCTGCTTAATCATAAAATGTCACATTATCTCTATTAAATCTATCAAGATCCTTTGTCATAAAATCTTTTTATTTACCATTGACCATTTCAGTGTCATCTAGAACTGTCTGTAGTGTAAATCTGTACAGTCTCACTAAAGTGTGTTGCATTTCAACTTTCATTCACACCATTATCTTCCATCTTGCTCTCCCTATCATGCAGATGACTGTCTTCCAGAATGGTATCAGTCCTGGACACTATTATTCAAGGTTTATCACTTTTTCATTGACTACTCTCACATCTGCTCCCATAGGTTGGGTGAGGTATCATTTCAACATCAATAAGTTTTATTTTAGGAAATAAAAAAATTGATTTGTAGTCAGTTTACCACAAAGTTACATGAATGACCAGAGAATACTCTATTTACCCTGAAGCACAATGAGATTTCTTCCTGAACAGCAGTTGTAAGCAGCGCAGTATGAAGGCGGTCAAGAAATGGCATTGGTTAATACGTATCAATAAGCATGGAATGCTTTTAAATAAACACTTGTGAATAACTCTAATTAAATAAAAACAGACAGCAGGGCCACACAGAAGCAAAAGTGTTCAGCATTTCATACAACATACACAATGTTTCCTTGACAAACAGATTTTTTTATTAAAAGATCAGCTCTTTGTATTTTAGGTTCATAGGTTAATAGGTTGGTACTAGGCTATTGGCCCTAGGGCCTATGCAACCCTAGCCATAACAATTCCCTGGATATTTCTTTCCACAATATTTACTTCTCTGGACCCCTGTCTAGCAGGGCAACTGACATGATCCCCGGGGTGAATTTCCTATCTCCTATCCAATCATTAAGTGTCCTTTTGAAGAGGGCCAATGAGGTGCTCTGCTTGACATGTATGGGCAGTCTATTCCAGAGTATGGGGAGTCTCTGGGTCAGGAACCTATCCCTCCAGCATGTTTTGTTCATTGTGATGACAAGGTTTAGATCCCTGGAGCGTGTGGCTCTGAGGGATTGGGATTTCTTTAAGTGGAGCATGTCCAACAGCTCAGGGTTTGACATGGCCTTGTATGTTAAGCAGAGATCGCCTCTGAGTAGACGATATGCCAACGAGTATAGCTGGAGTTTTTTTTTAGATGGTCAGTATATGATATCTGCTTTAGGCCTGTGATTATTTTAGTGAGGTATTTCTGTGGCCTTTCCAGCTTTTGCAGATGTCTTGTGAGGTACATACCAAATGGGGCATTATACTCTATAATGGGTCTAATGAGGGATGAGTACAGTGGGACAGTGACCTCCTTTTTTTCTGGATGAAAAGCCCTTAGTGATGAGGTGTGCCACATAGAAGGATTTCCTGACTGTTGTGGCGATGTGGTTATCAAAATGAGACCACTGTCCACCTGTGTCCCTAAGTCTCTCATCACACTTTCAATGTTTAGTGTCCTGCCACCTATGTGGTAATTCATGGGTACATGTTTTTTTCCAAAGGGGATAACTAAACATATCTTGGCATTAAGCTTGAGCCCATGGCTCTGGCACCAGGCATCTGTTTCTGTAAGGCCCTTTTGTAGAATATCCACATTATTTGGGGATTCAATAATGGCTCCCAGTTTGCAGTCATCTGCGAATTTTATTAGCCAGAGTCCCTTAGTGTTGGCCTGTACTTCAGAGAAGTAGATGCCAAACAAGAGTGGTCCCAGGACTGAACCCTGAGGTACTCCACTTGTCACTTGTCTGGAGCTGGATTTGGAGTCGGCTACTTTTACAGTCTGGGTTCTGTCAATAAGCCAGTTGGCAACTCATCGAGTGACATAGGGATTTATGCCCAGCTTACTAAGTTTATCTATGATTCCAGAGTTGGGAATGGTGTCGAAGGCCTTGACAAGGTCCAGATAGGCTGTGTGGACTGCCTTACCCTCGTCCACAGCTCTGGAGACTGATTTGAAGAAGTCAATCAGATTCAGGAGACAAGATCGGCCGTTCACAAACCCAAACTGGGTGGGGTCCAGTGTTTGAAGATTGCCAATGTCTTTGTTTATAAGTTCCATGATAATGCATTCCATGCCCTTGCAGATCAGGCTTGTCAGACTGATGGGACGGTAGTTCCCAGGATCCAAGGCGGATCCTCCCTTGTGGAGCAGGATAACTGTAGCTGAGGCTATGATTAAACATGACACTTAAATGAGATGCAAGTTCATTTTGTAGTTCATGTAGTACACAGCCTGGGATGTCATGGATGCTGTATTCTTAGCTTTGGAGAGTGTGGTTTCTACCTGTGTGGCCGTGATTACCGGAATTTGGCAATTTTCTGGTATAGAGATGGGCCCTTTAGGGGGTGAGAGGGGGGTGAAGTTGGCACTAAATCGATCTGCCAAGATATTGGCAATATCCTTGGGATCAGTATATTTTATGCCATTCTGTTTTAGCTCAGAGCAGATCTGAGCATTGCCATTTAGATTCTTGACATAACTATAGAATGCTTTGTGGTTGTCTTAGGAATCTTTGGCAATTTTATTTTTGTAACTAGCTTTTGAGGATTTTATGAGGGATCTCAACTTCTTACTGAGGCTGGTGAGGGAGGTTTTTGCATCCTGGGATTTTCCTCTTTTCTGCAATAGTTTCTTCCTTCTGTTGTATAGTTTGTTTATAGCAGGGGACCACGAGATTGGCTTCATTTTTTTGGAGAAGAGCATCTTGGTTCTATTTGGGATGGCACGATTCATACATGAGTGGATGTGCTCGTACAGTGCCTTAGTGTAGGATTCTGCAATTGAACTTCCAGATCCAGTTTGTGTGGGTGTCGTGAAGTTTGTCACTTCTGACTTCAGTAGCATGAAGTTGGCTTTGGAGAAGTTTTTTAAGGAGTTTTCCTTATTGGGGGGTGGGGGTGGGATGTGGATGTCAAGAGTGATTTGCTTATGGTCAGATCTGACCAATGAGGGGGTGACCACTGGTGTGGAGCATATATCTCCCATGTTGGTAATGACCAGGTCTAGGATATTGGAGCCCCTGGTGGGACAATGGCTTAGTTGATCCAGAGCGTTGGAATTTATGAATTCCAAGAACCGTTGGGAAAAGGAGTTGGTACCCAAGTAGTTTTCCCAGTTAATGGCAGGGCAGTTGAAATCACCCAGTATTAGGGTGTTTGGTTGTATCTTAATATTTTCCAGCATGTTTAGAAAGGTGTAGTGAGAATCTTAGGGCATGGTGGGGGATCTGAAGCAAGCTACAATTTGGATTGCAGTCTTACCTAGTGTTAGTTGCACCTGGAAAATTTCAGATGCATTGTGTTGGGCAATTAGCTTGGAGGTGTGAATATCCTTGGTGAATATGGACACTCCTCCACCTTTAGTGTTTTGGTCTTGGTTTTGTGGCCGAAAAGTGTGGTAAGAATTGTAGCCTGGTATTGCAGGGGAGCTCTCTGTAGCCTTGAACCAGGTCTCAGTTACTGCACAGATATCGATGTTCTCCATTTTTAGGAGTGCCTCAAGAGAGTGCATTTTGAGGTTTAGACTTCTAGCATTGAGTAGCATTACCTTCAAATTTTACATGCTTGTATCTGTTATGGTGGTGGTTTCATCCTTTGAACCTTGCCTAAAAAAGGCACTATAGGGATGGCAAGAGCTTTAGCCAGTAACCTGAATCCCAGGGGTGACAGATGCAGACCATCTCTGGCAAAGCATCGTGGTTTGTCAATCATGTCTTCCCAGGTAGACAAATACTGGATCCCATTTGAATGACACCAGATGCTTAACCAATTGTTGAAGTCAATCATTTTGTCCTTATACTGTGGTGTCATTCTGGGCAAAGGCAGGATGCTACTCAGGGCTAGGGTCATACCTGCCCAGGTCACATGATCCAAGAGCTCTTCCATGTCTCTTTTCATGTAGTCCAGGGAGATACGTCTCAAGTCATTCACTCCAGCATGGACAATGACAGAGTCGTATTTATACTTGTTGTAGAGTGACTTGAGTGCATGTGTTATGCGGTGGATCCTGGCACCCGACAGGCAGCTGATTGTAATTTTCTCCTTGTTCAGCCTGGTGAGTGGGACATCAGTGTGCCTGACTATATACTCACCTATGAGTAAAGTGTTGGGTACATTGTCTTGCCTTAGGGGCTGTTGTTGGGTGGCACACTGGTGTTGTGAGCTATGTGTCACTTTGGTTGCGACTGGTGTTTGTTTGCGTTTCAACTTCAGATGTCCTTGTTGCTTGGGCAGGTTAATGTTAAGGGCCTCTGCATATGTGGGTTTAGTGTTGCTATGTGTGGGTGTTGATGGTGTGGGTTTTGAAGGGCTATGAGTTGCTTGAGGTGTAACGCAACCTTCTCCTCTTGACTGTCTAGCACAATCTTGGCCGGAGAGAGCTTTGCTTCCAGATTGGCTATGTAAGTGCATCTCTTGCAGGTTGTAGTGTTGTGTGGTAGGAGGAGAGGATTGTCTGTGTACATGAGACTGTTGCCGCATTGCCCCAGTATGCCCAGATTCACCAGGTGGACAGAAGAAATCACCGGAAGCTGACCCTTGGACATGCCTGTTTAGGTGCTTTTTTGTAAAGTTTAAGAGCTGTTTTCCCTTACCTTTGCAAGGTACTTTGCAATTATAGGCTGTTTAGTGCCTATGATTAATTTTTCCTTATTGACAAGGAGAGCTGAATGCTTGTATCAGTTTCAGGTTTCCTAGTGCTTTCCAACAGGTTCTAGAGCAAGTGCTAGTCACAGGGTTTCAGATTGTAGTGCTACTACTGAGAAACCAGTTAGTTCTAAGAAAAAATTTAAAGAATAGACTTTCTGGTACCTGGAATAGTTTAACTGTAGCCTCGCAGTGCTGCAAGATGCGAAAAATGTGCAAACACACTCATTTTTAAGCCAGAAAGTTGAAAGGGATAGAAATCAGCTCAAAAAGGCTAATAAAGTTACAATTTCAGAGCTGGAAAACACTTCTCTAGCGTTAGATAGGCAGTACAATGCTCACCAGTCCCATTGGTAAGCAGTTAGGACTTCCCTCTACCACAGCAAGGTCTGGATAGCTCTGAACACAGAAAATAAAGTCCTGAGACAAGCAAAGCCTGGAATATGGACTGGCTTGGAAAGGTGGGAAACGAGCAAACAAGATAGTATTTTTTTTTGTTAAAACAGGCTAAACAATGCAATAATACAGTAAATAAACACAGAAAAGGCTAACACATTTGAGTGTGTAGTCCTAAACAGTAAATGCAATTAAAACTCTACAAAATTAGCAATTTAAAACTTTTTAAATGAAGCAAGGCAAGTGCACAACTGAAAAAACGATTTAAGAGGCAGTAATACAGCAGAACAAGCAGCTAGTCTACATATACAGAGAAGTCTATATATATATATATATACAGAAAAGCAGCTAAAACACACAAACAATTCAGATGCAGTGCAACCTAGAGCACTTGAGTTGTAGCAATATTAAGGCAATTACAGTTATAATAACTGCTCTAAAATATACTCTATATTTCCAAAATGTTTGAGAAACACAGCCAGAACACAAGGAGATTCAGGGAAAAAGGAGAAATAGAAGGCCTTATCAAATGTTCTCTCTGTATTAGGTAGAATGAGCTAATGACACTAGACTGGAAGGAATGTCCCAGATCAGATTTACAGTAGGGGCGGACAACTGCAAAGTCACCAAGTATAACAGCAAGACACCAACAGGGAGGGTGGGGACAAAAGCTATTAGCCTACAGACAGTAAGCATTACAGAAAGCCACAAAATGAGAGTTTTTAAACAGATAAAGGAGCAATGAGACTCTGCAGAATGCTTTAACTGCAAACAAATCAGTTACCCATGCAGATTAGTTAATAGCAGTAAAATACAATAAAAAGCTATAAAGCAGGCAATAAAAAGTGCTATATATAAATTGCTAGAAACAATAATCAGTATAAATAATCCAGAAAAACAGGATACTTATATATCTCAGCTTGGAGTTGTAGTCAACACCTCTCCTCCACTCTGCTCAATGTGTATAGACAGAAATCCTCTCAAAGTTAGGGCTTTAATACCAGAAGATACAACCTTAGACAACTTTTTTTTTTTTTTTTTTTTTACAAAAACACAAAAGAACCAACCCCCATTAGCCAGCAGCCAATTAACACAATCTGGCCAAGGTAAAGAAAGGATTCTGCTAATTCAAGATGGCCGGTTCATGTGCTTTGAACAATCACTGTAGAAACAAACAAGCCAGAGCCAGCAAATCTGAACTAGGACAATACGAAAGCTATTAGCCTACAGACAGTAAGCACTACAGAAAGCCACAACATGTATAGGAAGGTACTCCAAATTAAAATGTACCACCTGGATGGATAAAGGAAAATGTAGGCCATAACTAATAGTTTCCAAAAGACAACCATGCTAATAAGAGGGGAGCAATTTACTGACAACTTGATGTGTAATTCTGATACCAGCAAAAGTGTTTTTTCACTGTTCATTGATCCATATTCCATGTTTATTCCTGGCAGTTTATTTGAGTTACTGATTGATGTTCTGCAAGGCAATAAATGTAACCTTGATATTACAGTGTCTTATTTAGGTGCAGACCCATTGTTTCCTCTTGAAAATTATTTTAATCTATTTGAGTTTTTTTCCATGTAATCCATGTATGCTTCTTTTTGAGAGCAATCAGGTAACAGGTTTAATTAAGTGACTTAACAAGTGCTTCACAGTTAATGAAAAGTGGGAGAAGCAAGCCCAGAACTACAAAATGAAACTCATTTAAAGCTTATAGTTTAATATATAGAATTAAGCTGCATCTAATTATCTATCTCACTTGTAAAATGAACAGGGTTATGAACCCCTACCCTGATAAACTGAAATGTTAAATGAACTAAAACATGCTGGCTCACTGCAGCTTACTTACAGCACAAGGTTTTGCCCTGTCCCTAGAGTATCTCAAGATCCTTATAAAAAATAAGGGTTTTAGCAAATGTTTTATTGTCTAATAAAAGATGAATTATAGATAGAACTATAGTCAGTCAATGTGCTTTAGATTATTTTTCTGCTGGAATGACAGTTTTAAGATTTTGCTGTTATTAAATTAAAATTTAGAGCTGTTAATCTGCAGCTCAAGTGCTGCATAAGAAAATAGAAAGACAGAAAATATTCCTGTGCTTTCCTGAAGCTCTCTGGTTAATTTGCAGCAATCAGCATTTTGTTTCCACTTTCCTTACTCACAAAAATGACATCTGTATTCTGCAGGAGTGAGCATGATTGTAGGAAAACATTGACTCAGATGTTAAGTGATGGCAAGAACCCTGTCATTATACTTAACATTTCTGCTCACCTACTGTCATAGATTTCAGGCTGTAACAACTGTAATGATAGATATAAGTCATCAGTCAGGACAAAATAGAATCACATTTCTACTGGTTAAACATATTTTATTTATAAGCATCTTCATTTGTACTAGAGACATGCTGCCTCAAAGAAATCAACACAGAGACATCAGACTAAACAGAACATGACGTTTCTTGCTGTAATTTTAATTCAGTGTAAATACAAATTTAAGTATTAAACTTTGTTGATCCCGAAGAGCCAATATTATTATGTTTTAAATTTGTTATATGAGTGACATACATTAACATCTTTTTTATTGAAAGTGTGCACTTATAAGGAATCAAAATGCATTTGCTCTATCCAGTTTATTACAGTCCATTGCTTATGTTGATATAATTTAAACTAATCTAACAACCAAAACTGAAATGTGTTTTTGGTCATACAAAGCACCATACAAATAAAGCAATACCTTCCTTTACTTGACTGTAACACATTTTTTATATCCACTTGGTTTCCTCTAGTCCACTACTAAATGGTCCTTCTTCATAGTAATGGCATACATGCCTCTTGCTTCCCTTCTCCTACCTTCCTCCATCTGTCTTCTGGCTACCTTCCAGTACCACACCCTATTTCCATTTAATCATTTCACTAACTGCCACTTGCCTTATCCACTGTCATATCTTCTCTTTCTTGAAATTACTGAATACGCTCACTTTCCATTATTTTGCAATTTTGTTTTTTATAAATATCCTGCCATTAGTAGCCTCTCCCTTGTTTCTTCCCCATATTCCCTACTCTTCATCCAATTCAAATAAACTTAACTTCTGTCTCTCCTCTACCACTCTGTTGTACAATATGCATATTTCTTTCATTTTCTCTCATTCCTTCTGCACCATTTTTGATCCCCACAATGTGTGTATACAAAATTTTAAATTAGATTCTCTGAAACTACTTTCACCAGTAGTGGAATTGTTGTATTTTTTCCACTACGTGACCCCAGGTCAATATATCTAAGTTTTAGAGTGTGTGAGGATACACTACATGGTGGATGAAGGGGCCTTGCACTCCTGTAAAACAAGCTTAACTTCAAGGTATGCTGAAACTACTTTCAGCTAATCAAATTCAGAGTTTTTGTCATTCGCTATCAGTGCTGTTGATCTAGCAACATGAATCCTTTTCATGTTACTATAATTGGATAATCACATATGATGACTTGCTTTTATATCTTATAATGGGTGAAATATAGGAATATGCCAATACACAGAGTCAAACTATTTAACTGAGATCATCAGATAAAGATACATATATAATTTCCCTCTATGTGTGATGCAAAAGCTACATTTTTTGATTTTGTCCATGCTCAGGACAGAAAAGTTTAAGGACTGTATCTAAAACTGCAACTGCACTTTAATCAAAAATTAAACAAAATTATTAGTGGAAAAAATGTACAAAACCTGTTGCCATAGAGATGCAGCAGATATGTAAAGCAAAAATGTTGTGAAAAACTATGTGAAAAGACTTTACAAGACATGCATTTGTTTTATGCTGAAGCTGTAGTCAACTTTGAAGTGTGAAATGTAAAAGATTCTGTTGCCTTGGATGGTAGACAGAAGCACATGTGTATGTGTACACACCCATACCCCCCCGCCACACACACACACACACACACACACACACACACACACACACACACACACACACTCTCATGTGTGTGCAGATTGATTTCAAAGCCTTCTGCCTTATTTCTTTATTACTGAATTTATTTACCAGTGTAGAGCAATGATCAAACTAGATCAATTGCAAGTTCATCATGGATTACATACATACATACAATAGTAAAATAAGATTAAAGATATAACTAACTGATATTGACATAATATAAAATAGATGTAAAAAATATATATGTATTTACAGGAAGGTTTAAAAATATGTAGGATCAGGAGTAAAAATGAATAATACAGGTGTTACAGGTGAGGAAAATGTGGTTCAGTAAAAAGAACAGACAGTATATACAAGTATGAAGGGAAATTTTACATTATAGAATACTGACAGCTGCAATATAAGAGCTTATAACACGAGAAGTGGATATTAAATATATAATAATACATTGTAGGTACTGGATAGGCCAATGAGGAAGGTTATATGTTGGAGAAGTTAAGAGGTTAAGTAGCTAAGGCCTTCAGGGGATTAATGTACTAATGCAACCACAGGGTAACATGGCCTATGTTCTGACATGTGCACTTATATTGTTAAGTTACGTATTGTTTGATGGTCTGAATTGTTTCCAGTCTCTGATTTCAGTATGATCATGTGGCAATGATTGCCACAGTTTAGGGGCAAGAACAGAGAAGCTGTAGTCTGTGGAATGACGTTTAGGGGATGGAGTTATGAGGCCTCATCATCAAAATCACTTTATCCCTAGCATCAGTTGATTGCTCTTTAAAGTCCAACTGCTGGTTTCTGTCTCTGAATGAGACATACTGCTCACCAATAAGCTTCTATAAATCATTGCTTTTTATCTGGTTCATTTTTAACAGTGGTACAGTAACTGATGCCAGCCTATTGGCATAGACACAAGGTGCGCGTCTATAATTCTAGTGGGAACATGCGGGGATCCTTGAGATGATGAAACTTAGCACTCTGCTCTGTCAACCATCAGAAATATGGAGATGGTTTGGATAACTGTCCTTAGGGTCACCATGGAAAACTTGTATGTCCTTAAGGGGTCATTTGTAGAAAATAAAGTTTATTAGCAGGGCCTGCTGGTATGTTTTCTATGATCCTCATTCATATTTAAGATATTACACTAAATGAAGTCTGGTTTTCCAAGGTCTTTTTGATGTTTTTTCCTGTGAGGTTTTACTGCGTTATCTTTTTTACTCCATCTTGTTCTTTTTTATAAATCTACAGCTGCGGTTGTTGTTACTTTTTATATACTGTTTCCTGATTCAAATTTGAAATAAGAATCTTAAAGCTGGTAATAATAGCCAAATTCCAAAGTATGCAGTGAAGTCATGAAGCAAAATCTAGAATGTGCAGTCAGTCAGTGATTCGTGGAATTATGTGGCACTATAGGACAACATGCTAAAAGGTGCAGAAAAGGGATATGTAAAGAAGTGTATAATAATATGCAAAAGAAGTACAGCAGACCCCCTGTTATCCAACCACTTTTTAACTGGCCTACTCTTTAATCAGCCATTAAATTTCTGCTATAGCCATAGCACAAGACAACAGAGAAGAACAACACTTCTGCGTCCTCTGGCCTAAATAATGACAGATATTTGAGTTTTAGAATTCATATTCATTAGAAAAATGCATATTAACACAAATCATTCTATTCTAGCTGATTTATAACCTATAATATAATTTTGTATGCTTTTACTGATTAACCAGCCATTCATTTATCCAGAATAAGGTCCGGTCCCAGCGAGACTAGATAAGAGGGAGTCTACTGTATAGCCTAATGAATGCATACTAACAAAAACAGGGATCTGGCAAATCAGGGCATAACTCATAGATATCAGGCACAATGTGGTGCATCTGCTTGATTTTAATTATAAAGGCGAAAAGAACTGTATCATTTACCTATGCACAATATGGGTCAATTCTATTACAAAAAGAAATGAGTGTATAATGACATCCACATGCAATGTAGCTTAATGACTGCGTACTAACATAAAAATGAGGATCAGGAAAATGAAAATGAACATAATTCATAGAAGTCAGGCATGAAAATGGTGCAGCTGCCTTCTTTTCATTATTTAGGCAAAAAGCACATTAATAACTGTAGCACTGCAGCAGCAGAAAGGGGAAGTGGCAAGTATTGTTCATTATGGTTTAATTAACACAGGTAGGAGTCACCTAGGGGCACAGTGTGTCTGCATGTGCAAGCAAAGAAGTACTAGCCAGAGACTAATATTACATTAGCTGATTAACGAATAGATACTGGCATGTTTTGAAGTTGACTGAGAAATTATATCAGCAATGGTTGACCTATAGGGCCCTCAGACTAGGAGTGGAAGAATGCACAGGCTTCCTATACCAGAGGATACCAGGTATATATAGTTGTTAATATTCAAGCAGCGATGACCTTTTAGAGACAAAAAAATAATCAAGGCATTTCTCAATAAATTGCTATCACGTGTGGGTGAACATGTATACTTTCCCAACAAGGTAAGGAGAGAATCACTACCACAGATGGCTTTTATGATATCACCCACCTCCATGAAGAGCTGGGAGCTATAGACTGCATGTATGTGGCAGTAAAAGCCATAGTAGCTATATATGGGCAGCATTACATTATCAGCAAGTGTCACCATTCCATCAACTGCTAGGTATTGTGCAACACACAGGGGTTCATAACCCCTGCACCTGCACTGCCTCTGACAGTGCCCATGATTCATACATATGACATACAAGTCATCTGTGTCAGCACTTCATCCATAGTGACAACCAACAAATCCACCTAGTAGGTACATTTAGGCACACCAGTGCACTTGCATTTTAAAGACAAAGTCAGAACATATCCATGACTAAACAACTGCTTGTCTCAGTCATTCCCCATTTTGTTCCTACTGTTTTGCAAACAATGCCAGATACTTGCAGGACCTCTGGAAGGAGACAGGGACTATTACTGTGTAATGGGACTGTGACTTGATCTGTGTGTTGGCATCCTTGTCAGACCATGCAGTGTCACTAATTTCAATTTGTTCTCTTGGACCAGCCTCAAAAAATATGTCTGTAGTAGTGGTTTGTCCTCGAAGTGCAAAATATGTGAAATATTGGATTGACACTGCCAACCACACAAGCTGCGATGTCCTGCGGTGCTAATACAAATTCATATACGCAAACATATATGTTTTATATATATATATATATATATATATATATATATATATATATATATATGTATACAAATATATATATATATATATATATATATATATATATATGTATACAAATATATATATATATATATATATATATATATATATGGATCTAGGGCTATTGAACGAAAGTTCAATAGTCCAAATCCACAATCACCTAACACACTTTAACGAAAGCGCTTTCAACGAAAAACAACTCTCGTTAAAGTGTGTTTAAAAAAAAAAAAGAATAAAACATTACTTTTAAGTTTTTGCAGGGAGGCTACTTAAATATTCTCACTCCGAGGTCACACTACAGTGGGGAAAAGGGAATTTCCCCTTATCCCCAATGTAGTGCGATCTCTGCAGCAGGCATACTTACGTGAAAGTGCCTTTCGGTGAAAAGCACTTTTGCGTAAGTATGCCCGGTCGAATGTGTTTCGGTCATGTTGCCGTTCGGTGATCCGTACGGATCCCATATATATATATATATATATATATATATATATATATATATATATATGGATTCACTTCAAAAGCTCGAAATACTGAAATCTCAAATTTCAGTATCTCGAGTCCAAGAAGTCAAATCCATACAACAACAAAACCTGAAAACCGTGAAATTCAAAACCTCGAATACCGGCGGTTTTGAATTTCGTGGTACTACTACACAAGCACACACAATCTCTCTATTACATGAAAGAAGGGGTGCAAGCCCCCCTGCACCCCCCATGTGGTGGGCTGCGCCCCCACACCCCCCGACATAAATATTCTCACTCCGAGGTCATGCTACATGCAAGCACACACAAAACACAGCCACACAAGCTACATTCTCCTCACACACGCACATCACAGCAATAAAACCCACTGACACACACCCCTTAACACACACACATACCTACCTGAAGACGCGACCGCAGCGGAAGTTTAGAAGCGTTAAATTTAAAACCTCCGGTATTCAAGGTTTTGAATTTCACGCTTATGAACTTTCGCTATTCTGTGGATTCGGCTTCTTGGGCTCGAAATACTGAAATTCGAGATTTCAATAATTTGAGCTTCTGAAGGGAACCCATATATATATATATATATAGATATATATATATATATATATATATATATATATATATATATATATATATATATATATATAAGGTCTGTGTCATAATGTCATAGGATCGAAAGTTCAAAAGACTGAAAAACAAAATAATGAAAACTTATAATAATGAAAATGGGAATTTGCTCTGTCTCCATTGTTGTGATATCTCAGAGTTGGTATATAAGTATATATAATTAGCAGGGGGTATGGGGACTATGAAAGGTTAGTTTCCAATATAGGCATTTGGATAGCAAATATGAAGTAATCTCTGTATATATGGTAGGCTTTTTGTAATATTTTTAGTGAGTTATGTTAATTGCATATTTAACGAATTTTCTTTACATTTGTGATCTGTGTGGTAAGATTGTCATTATGCAACAAAATGTGTCAGTTTTACTTTTTCCTTGGTTTACAGGTGGTTAGAGTCCACCTTCAGTTGCATTATCTGATTTACAAGAGCAGAAGTAGATGAAGAACTCTGCCTTCTCTTGCTTGTATCTCTTCACATTCTAACTTTGTTTTCAGGTGCCTGACTCAAGTGCCTTTCTTTGTTTTCTGTTTGAATCCTGTCTTTTCTGTATAAACACTTGTTACAAGTTTCTGTATATATTTCTTCCTTGAACTGAGTTTTACATTATAGTTCTTTATCATATTACCTTCAACTCTGATAATGATATCTCTTACAATTTGGATTGAAGTTCCTTTATCAGTGAGCAATGCATCTAATAAGAGACATGATCCTTTTTACCATCTAACCACAGTCAAATTTTGTTTCCATCTGTAGTTTATATGCAAGCTCTCTTTTCCTGTTTTTTGATTTTGAATATCTGTATGTATCCATTTGCTATACTCTTTCTATGGATTTTCCCTCCTCCTACATTTTCTATACTGCTTTAAAGTAGGGAAACAGTTTCTTAATATTGCATGAGGTAAATCAGGGTTATAGCCTCACAAAGTAACCCTTTCCAAATGACTGTCTAAATGTATATTTTTCTAATGGGATACTCTTTTTCCTAACAACATAAATTCATATTACCTCCGCTTTCTTGGTTGTTGCTAATGTTATGCTTACATGCCATGAGCTCTGGATAAGGAAAATCATGTTTCCAGAATTTAGCAAGGTGTTAAGCTCCCCTCCTTCTAAAAATAAAGTGCATTTTACTAGCTCGGTAGTAACACAGTGAGACAGAGCTGACTCAGTTATCCAAGCTGTAGTATTATCACACTCAGTAGGTACTACTTCATCTAAAGCATGCTTTTAAGTTTCCACATCTCTGTCAGTAGCACTTTCAATGTTAGTAGCACAGAAAATTAGTGATGTGACCTTTCCTCCCACATTTGCCACAAATGAACACATTACTTGCTGATTTTTGTTCATAGATGTCACATTTCTTACTATATTTTTAGCCTTCACAAAAACGAAACAGGAGTTACCAGCCACGATGTCTTGAACAAACAGTATAACAAAGTTCAGTCCAATCCCATAAAAAGCTCCAAACTGGCTTTATTGAGGTCCAAGGAAGAAATAAGCACTTTCACGTAGTACACAGCTACGCTTCATCAGATTGTCTCGTTTTTGTGATTTTGCTGCCTCTTGACAAGAGTTACATTTGGTGATTTTGTTGCCTCTTTTTAATCATCATATATTTTTAGCCTTGAAAGGAAAAATAAGTTTTACTAGTTGATTAGAGTTCTTGGGATCATTTTGCAGTATGTGTATATAGATTCATATATTATAATCTCAAAATACTAAAATACTGATTTATAGTATCTCGAGACTATAAAGCCGAATGCCCAAAAAACTGACACCCACAACTGCGAAATTCAAAATCGCGATCATTCACATACATACACACACCACCACACAAAAAAAGCACACATACACCTACCTATGACACTACAAAAAATAAAACAACACACACAAACAGAACAGAACCTAACAAACACATCTACCCTACCTATAAGCAGGGTGGAAGCCCCGCTGCACCCCCGGACTGTGCTACCCACACCCCCACTACTTTTATATACTAACTCCGGGGTTGCACTAAACACACAAACACATAAAACATACCACTACACACTAAAATCCCTATCCAATACCCTTACAAGAACACCACTTACCTGAATCCCCAGCTAAATCCACAAACCACATCACACATCACAAATGTGGGAACACAACGGCAGATTCGACATTTCCGCATTCACTATTATGCAGTTTTGAGTAACTGCACTTTCAACTTTATAGTCTTGAAATACTAAAATCTGATATTTTAGTATTTTGAGATTATAAAGTGAAACCGTATATATATATATATATATATATATATATATATATATATATATATATATATATATATGTGTGTGTGTGTGTGTGTGTGTGTGTGTGTGTGTACATATACATTATATATATATATATATATATATATATATATATATATATATATATATATATATATATACATACATATACACACACACACACACACACACACACATATATATATATATATATATATATATATATATATATAAAACACTTGCCCATTGTGGGGAGATATGCCCTTTTATCCACTCTATTGCAATCCCAGAGGTGGCATATATAGTTAGGGGGTGGGGGCTGGGTTTAAGAAGGTATGGTATGTAGTCTTGGACAAGTGTTTACTTGCCCTGGGACAATTTCCATGGTTCGTGATTTTCATTTTCAATATTTTTGTCTCGAGATACTGAAATTTGACATTTCAAGTATTTCGAGCTTTGAAAGTACATATATATATATATATATATATCAACTCTCCTTTTATCAGAATTAGTTGTTTGATAAAAATGATTTATGATACACATCATTGACCAGAGCAAAAAAAAAATATGAAGTTATGTTTTTGTCAAACCTCATACCCCCATATCTCTAAATTTACAAGCTCCATGGTCACACAACATTGAGGTTAAAGGGAAAGTTCCTTACCCCCAGTTTTAGTGATATCTCCCAAATCAGCGGTATCTTTCAGAATAAAAACATTCAAATAGTTAAAAAATGCTGTTGGCTGGTTTGAAATTTTGTTGCAACAAAAGAGGCCAGTTAATATGATCATGAAAAACAGTAATTTAGAGACACATTAGCCACACTGAGAAAAGACCTCATTATCAGCTAATTTGCTTTTCTCTGAACTGCATGATAGTTAGCACAAGTGCTAATAAACACTTTGCTGTAGCCATGTAATAGTGTTGGCACAGGCACCCCTCACTCAGTCTCCAAACACATCCAGAACTGAACAGCACATGCATCCCCATACCTCTCAACTGCCTCTTCTTCTTCTTCTCCTTTCAGCTTTTTTCATTAGGGGTTGTCGCAGTGGAACAATGGTCTGTAGAATGATTGGCAGTGGACTATTACAGTGTCAAGTTGCTAGCCTGGCGATCAACCTTCCACAGAAGGCACACACATGCACACATTCAAACCTAGGGCCAATTTAGAGTGTCCAATCCATATGCAGCATGTCCTTGGAATGTGGGAGGAAATCAGAGCACCATACCACTCAACTGCCCATAATTTCACAGAATAGCCACGATTTTGCCACTGATATTCACTGCCACATGTCAAAAATCATGCAATAATACCACACACTAGAGTTTCATACCTTTTAATGCCCATGTAGAGCTTTGTGCTATAAAATCTGTTGTTCTATTTATGTTTTAAGGAACATAAAGTAATAATTCAAAAGCATTTCTGGTGTCTATTGCCCCCCCTATTGAAACTTCCTGCCAAAACACAAACAAATGTGCACAGACACACACACAGTCTTAGGACACCACTCATACTCCTACAAACATGCACACATGTTGCTACACACATACTTATACTCTCATACCCCTCTCACTACTACCTGCAAACTCCCTGATACTTACCTTTAATACAATCTCTCCCATTGAAACTAATACATGCATATAGCCTTTTGACCATATTAAGTAGCATGGCTTGGCCATATTAATTTACATAGCTGAGTGACTTGAATCACATGGCTGTACAAATCCCTTAGACAAACATTTCTGGGGTGACTACTAATCATGTGCCACTTCCCTGAAATGCCTCATTAACATTATAGTAAGCCATGGAGATAGCAATTTATGGTGATTCTACAGACAAAAAGGACTACTGCCAGTGGAAAAATGACCAGTAGACCTTTCTGAATACCAGTGAAGAATTCCTGTTTTGCCAAAAATCCCCTCATTGATGATATCAAAGTATAGGAAAGAGAAAGAAATAGGGGGCTCCTAAATGAAAGACCAGCACTGGTAGAGTTTTTAATAGAATCTAGAACAGAAGCTGCCATTAAAAAAGGAATAATTAGTAAAGCATGTAAAATATTGCATGATAATTATAAGAATCAGTCAGAGGAGCTTAGAAAGGATTGGGAAGAGAGACTGGATACGCAATTCACAAAGAGACAATGGGGGGATATAGCTATATCGCCCAAATATGCAACAAAGTCTAGAAGATTTAGGATCTTTGCCTGGAAGTGATTCCATAGGTATTTTTATACCTAAAGTAGACTTCAAAGAATTTTTCTTCAGGTGGATATCAAATGTTAGAGGTGTGACAGGCAAGAAAGAGGTAGCTGGGAATGGGTCTATATCACAGTCGAAGTCTTATAACTTTGAACACGTAATGTTCGAATCATTATGTTCGAAGTTACAAAACTTCAACTATGGATAAAAAAGACAACGGAAAACAAAATAAACTGTTTTAAGCAGGGGGCAAGCCTCCCTGCACCCACATCCCCCCACTACTTAAATATACCATCTCCAAGATCTCACCCCATTGAAAAAAATGGAAACCTCCGCTTATGGAGATTTCTATTGAAACGGTCAAACTTTTACAAATTCAAACTTATGGTCTCAACCATATGAGGGTCAAACTTGTAAAAGTTCAACTACATGATAGGACCCCACTGGGAACATATTTCTTGGAAGTGTGATGAGATGGCAGACTTTTGGGATTCCCTGCTGACCACTCTATTGGAGATGCTGGGTGAGGAGATTTGACTGACTGGGAAGATGATTTTTTTGAGTTATGCTACATAATCGGAATTGCCTAGACATAATAAAGCTTTGCTGAGTCTAATTATGGTGGCTACCAAAAAAGCAATTACTAGAAAATGGAAATCAAAGAATAGACCAACCTTACTAGAAGTAGTGAATATAGTAACAGAGATAAAATGACTGGAATTGAGATCTTTAGAAAAGGGAAGGAGCAAACTACATAGGAAAAATGGGAATTGTGGGAACAATATATGCAGAGCAGGAATGAGGTTTAAGAAGCAGGATTTCAATGAGGAATACAATGCTTAACTGACAATAACTGGATGGTTTATAAGTGATGTATAATGTTTACAAATGCAATTGTTTCAATGGTGTCTGTTTGCAACTGCAGTGATGTCATTTTGCATGTTTTTCAATTATATAAATGTTAAGATTGCCTTTGTTATATGTGTAAATTTAATAAAGATGTTTGGAAAAAAATGTGGTTCCTAGAAAAAAAAATCCATTCAATGAATGGAACTTTTTTCTGGGAACACGTGTTGTACAGTCGGTGCTTTGATTTACCATTATTTTTTTATTTTTACAATAATAGATGCGATGTTTTGAGACACAAATTATCATATATACATATATACATATGTATATAAAAGGCACCAACTCAGTTATCCAGCTAAATGATAAATAAAATAAACCTCATTTATCCATAATGCTTAAATATTTATGTAGCTATAGTCCCATTTTTTTCTTCACTTTAAACTCTGCATTGGTTCTTTTTGTTGTTGTTTTTGTTGTGTCTTTTGGCTTTTTCCGGTTAGGGGTCGCCACAGCGGAACTCCGGTCCGCTTATGATTGGTAGTTGAATTTTACGTGCCGAGTTACCAGGTTCTTTTAGTAATACTCGTAAATAGTTAGTCAAGTTGATCATATGCTAATTGTCAGTTTCCAGTAATGCTAAGCTGCATGACATGATCAGGACCACTTAAGGTCCACCATTTTGCATAGTTTACAGTATGTCTGGTACGCACCAGTACATTTGAGCCAATTACAGATCTAATAATTAGACACATAAGTGGATAGTCTGAGCTTGCTAGTTCTGCTGCTGTAGAAATGGTGATATATTCCCTGACTACTTAGCTGTTGGAGCAAAACTATATAGCTTTCACAACTACCAATGTCATTGAAATATGGACCCTACTCAGGTTGCATCATAAAGAGGTGTCTCAGGACTGGAATGTCTGATATGTAATTGCAACAAGAGTTTGGCTAACAGAAATAATATTGTGCCAGACAATATACTATCAATTCTCCCACATATGGGTCTTAATAACCTACTGAAAATGAATAGTGCTGTTACCCACCCTGTGTACCTAGCCTACCCAACTGATGTAACTAAGTCACACAGTTCTATCTATAGAGTATGTTTTGTATACCAATGCAACACGATTGATTAACTAGAAAAGTTCATTATGAAGTGGATCTTGGAGATTTGCTGACTTAACTCTTGACCTTCTCCTGGCTTACGTATCATGTAGTATACCATTCAAAGGTCCAGATTTTTGCAGAATGTCCAGATTTTTGCCTAATATCTTTGGTCTCTTCCTGATAAAATTTATGATTTTCTGGTAAATCATTGAGTATTGGAGTAACTAAATACTAAATAATGACAGACATTTGAGTTTCAGACTTCATACACTTTAGAAAATACACAATAATGCAAAATCTGTAATTCTGGTAACTTTATAAGTTTAAAGAGGCAATATTTAAAATCTGTTCCTATTTTTGGGGCCTTTGTCACCTCGTTATTTCTGGTTTGTCCACACTGAGTTATGCTCCTGTATTAAACCTTCCTAACTATCTACCCTACCCAAATATGTTCTGCCCTCCCTTTTCTTTTTATTAATTTTCTGTCATCCTTTTTACAATATATGACTTCTACGCTCTGTATCTCATTATTTCCTTCCCTCTCTCACTTATTTGTAAGAAAAAATAAATAAATAAATAAACTCATTATTACTACTACTGATCATTAAGCTGCCTCTTACTTGTGTGCTGTACTGGATATGGCATCAGCCTGTATGCCTCCTTTTTTCTTTGCCATTAACTTATGTATTTTACTTGCACATTGAACTAGCCTGTATGCCACCTTTTTGCATTAAGGGATGTACCTACATGTTATTTTGAACCTGCAGTTTACATTGTATTGATGTCTGTCCTCTTCAAATGATTTCTTATTAACCTGATTTGTCAGTGTATATATTACTGTAATTTCTTTGTTTTTGTTTCTCTTATATTTGTTTGCAATTTTTATGTTAATTGTATGTCTTGGAGCTTATCTACCCGGGCCTGTACTGAAAATGGACATATATCCAGTTAGACTAGCCCGGTCAACAAATGTAAAATAAATAAATAAATATAAAATACATTTTTTGCTCTGAGAGGTTGAGAGGTATGTAATGTACACATCCTCTAACCTGGTATACAAAGATAGTCATAAAAGCAGTTGCCAACATAAATGGAGCCCTAGTAGAAGTGCAGTTATATACAAACCTGTTTGACAACCAGTAGGTCAGCCATCCATTTACCTTGCCTGGCTAAATTCCAGGCAATGACATTGCTTGGCAATGCACGCTAACTGTTAGGTATGTTTACAGATTGCTGCTAATACGTGGTCATCCTGAAACTTTTTCTTGCAGAACATATATATTCAAACACTACACTCATTTCTGCTGAGACCAGTATCCACTTATAGGATCCCTCTTCCACTTACTTGGGCCTCATCCAAATATTATGTTTGTAAACCTAAAAATAGCTCACATTTATCTAGGCAGTCTATTAAAAGTTAAACTGCCTGACTCATGGATAGCTCTGAATGAGCAGGCTGTATTTACAGTCCCTGAGACCTATCTTAGGCCTGTCTAATAATTCTTTCTCTCTATCTTGATATTTGTATTTAACAATTATCCTATATTTCTATGTGAATATCATGAGAAAAATGGTGACAATGTTTTTTTCCTTCAGTCAGCTGACATTTTCTGATAAAGAAATGCTCATTGAGGAATATGGCACGAATTGGGTAATTCCTGACTTAGAACAGGAAGTTATAATTTTGTGTGGCATACATTCACTTCCCTTAGTCTCCAAAATCATATGAGATAATGCACAAATCAAAGGCATTCTGGTCTTCCAGGAATGGTTTCACCATCCTGACGCCTTACAAGAATACTGTAAATATAACTGAGGTTGTTATCACATTCACAAACTGTTTCCTTAAATCATTATGGAGTTACTGAACCTGTTCATCAGACACAGTTTTTGGTGGAGACATATTTGTCAGGTGAAGGGGATGGGTGAATTTTAATATTTCTGAAATGCCTAACATCACCACTACCTCATACAGTCAAGAAAATTACTGGACTAATACAGACATAGCTGTTTCTTAAAGAAATTCACTTTTTTAAGAAAAATATCAGACTAGCCAAAAGCCAGCTGCAACATGACATAATGGTTACAGATTGCAAGGCACCAAATGAATCCTCTTTTAAAACTGATGCATGCATATGATGAACAGAATGTTATATATCCATGAGGATTCTTTCAGTAGCCGTTTGAGTCTTTTGCACAAAAATAGCTGTAAATAATGTCTTCATGACATTGGAAGATTTATTGTCCACCAGGTAGCTCTAGGCAAAATTAGGCCTCCAAGTTGTAATACATATTAATTCTTGCATTTCACAGTTATTGGATTTCAGGAACTAAACACTCCTGCTAATGGCAATATCACTTCTCCTTAATTTATTGTGATGGAAATAAAATCAGTTAAATCAACGCTGTCATCAATAAACCTGTGAGCCTAAATCCAAGAAATCTTTAAGAAGAAATATAATCCCCCAACCCGTTCTATAACATCTGTAGGCCAACGACCCAGACTGAGTCCAGTTTGAATCTTTTTGTCGTTTCCATAATGACAACTTTGTCAATATTATGACATTCACAGATCATTTAAAACTAAAAACTTTTTGCTCAGACTGTGAACATTTTTACAAAAAATAATATTTGACATGTCTTGGCAGGGAAGAGAAGCATCTGAAGTCAGAGGAATGTATCCCATTAAAAAATATATATAAAGAAAGACACGTAGCACAATCAGTCTAGCAGGAAAATAGTGTTGCATGCATTACACACAAATGACTGCATAATTACTTGCAAATGAGTGTCAGCATGTTAATGAGGCCCTTAGTGTACATAAATGATGAAAGCAAATATGTTGGCCTTTTTCACAAATTTAATGCAATGAACTGCAGTGCTCAGGTTTTCTGAATGCCACTGTTTATTGGTATACAAGTGTACCACTCATGCTAAGACACTAGAAGTAACATTTGCTTTGGTTGGTCAGCATGCATTACTGGCCTCCTTGGGAGCCAGTGTTCTTGATGTTGTATGCTGCCACCCTCCTCATTATAAGAGTTCATCATCAGCTGATGTACCATCAGTTGTGTAACTAAGACATAGTTTATTACTACCTTAATGACAGAGACATTGTATAGGAGCTAATGGACACATGTCATCCTTACATATGATCAAAGAGGATTTGTGGCCTTCCCAACCCACTAGACATGAAGGTTTATGTAGCATTAAACATCCTTGTTACATGTGACACATTAGCAGTTTTGCAGGTACTGGACTGGTGTATCCTACACCAGTTCTTTGACATGATACTGCAGCATGTAGAGGAGCAGAGGACATTGTATAACATAGCACAACAGAGGACATTGTATAACATAGCACAACAGAGGACATTGTATAACAGCACAACAGAGGACATTGTATAACAGCATGATTTGATGAGGTCCTGATGGCCATGGAGTGCACCACATTGTTATTAAGGCCTCACTTGCTCCACATGGTGCCCAGTATATCAATGGTAAGTGAGGCCACTCTGTCAACTACCAAATGGTGTATAACACATAAGGAATTTTATAGAGCATGTCTGTGTGCCATCCAGATAGCTCCCATGACTCCCACATCTAGTACAGATGTTATCTATGCCAGAATTTTGTGCAAGGTGATTTTTCACATGGTCATCTAACTGGCATATACTTCCACACTGTTGCAAACATGTAGCATCCTCAAACATTTGTTTGGATATCGAAAGCCCACTTTCTCTGCTTGGATACACCTTGTAGCACACTGCAGTATGTTCCTGAGATCTCTAGCAAAATATCTGTGGTCTGTACCATGCTTCCTAACCTGGTGATAAAAAACTGTTACCACATAGGGAAACAGTAGCATGGCCTGGTACACCTGTAGAATCAGTGGAGTCAGAGGAGGTGGGACCTCATGAGAAGTTGTCAGAAGAAAAAGTCAAGGTGGATTAAAATGTGAGTCAGAATCAGGTCCAATACATCATGGCAGGGCAAAGAGGCAGCATCTGGGCAATAACTATGGACTGTGACTGCAGTAAGACAGAATAAAAGTGCTGCATAATATAAGACACAAAGGGTAAGCATTATAATTCATTGAATGTCCATGTTGTGCATTAGACAATATCATATCCATACAGGCCACATGATTGGGCAGGGCACTTTCATCATCATCATTTGGACAGGTGGAATGAGGCACAGTAACAGGTGACCCAGTATCATAAGCAGAAGGAACATGGGTGGTGGATTTTGTGGTTCTGCACAAGGCTAGGATGTTGATTGGAGTCATGTATTCCATCCTCCAGTGATGAGGTGGATCTTCCATGAGTAGAACTTACTATGCTGGAAGGTTTTCAGCCTGGCATTGCCTAACAAGGCACAATAATGGTGGTATCCTCCAGTGATGAAGTGGATCTTCCATAGGCAGAATGCTATCTGGATGTACCATGTGGCACCATATTGTCAGGACAACACTCCCCAGGATACAGAACCACACTTCTACACCTTTAAGGCAAAGTACCACACAACACAACTTGCCTTACTAGATCTATACAAACCAGATATCATAGTATTAACAGAGACTTAGCTTAAACCTGAACATCACAATGAAATTACTGCCCCTGGCTATAATATTCTATGCAAAGATAATCAGGAAAAAAGGGAGGGGTGTAGCCATACGAATCCAAAGCCACCTCACTATTGAACAATTCGAATGTAACTCCCAAGAAGTCAAGGACATTGAACTAATTCTAGCCAGACTAAAACTTAACCCCAATAAACAAATAATTATTGCAGGTGGATATATCTCACCAGGCCATAACATTACCATACTGGAAAATCTACTTAACTGGTTGTCATCTTCCCTTCCACAAGAAACCATTCTACTAGGAGATTTTAACATTGACTGGTCTGACTGTTCCAGCAAAAATCCCTCAACCCACATTAACCTCCATGGGTATTCCCAAATTATATCTACCCCCACAAGAATTGACAAAATCTCCAGATGCCAGTCCATCTTAGACTGGATTCTATTATCAGGCCCCACTCAGACTCACCAATCAGGCTGTCTTCCTGAAAGTCTGAGTGACCATCAAGCAACCTACTTAATTAGGAACCGGTCCCACCAAACTAAACAACCCATCCTCAGAATAGTACGCAACAAAAAGACCTTTAGAACCCATGACTTAATCACTTCACAGAAATACTGTAACTGGACTCCCCTAAAACAATTACCACTAGACGAAGCCGTGCAGTACTTCAGCTCAGCCTTCCTAAAAATCCTAAACTCCCATGCACTACCCAGAACTATTAGGATCAAAAATAACCATGCCCCATGGCTATCAAAACATACCAGGTCCATAATGAAAGAAAGAGACAAAGCCTGGTTACAATTTCACAAATACAAAACCACTACCCTGAAACAGAATTACCTCAAACTTCGCAACAGAGCCAAAAAAACAGATAAAACTTGACAAAACTAACTACCATAAAACTATGTAGGAAAGACACACTAACAACCCTAAAAAATTCTGGGCCTCAATAAATAGCCTAATGCACCCAGGAAAATCTACCACTCCCTCCCCTGTATTACCAAATACCAATAACAACATCCCCACCCAATCCAACAATCCAAGCCCTAGCCAATAGTCAAAACACAACTAGTATCCCCACACCAACAGTGACCCCCACCAATTTCAATACAAAAAACTCCTACCCGAGTTTCTCTCTAAACTCAGTCCACAGTAATACAATTGCTAAACTCCTCAAAAAAACTTAAACCAACCACATTAGCAGCAGACAATCAACAAGCTGATTTCCTACAAATAACAGCAGAAGCTATAGCCTATCCCATCTCCATTCTCATAAACAGGTTAATATCAGAATGCAAAGTACCCACTCTTGGAAAATATCACATATCATACCCTTGCACAAAGGGGGTAATTCTCTTGAGCTTACCAACTACCATCCTATTGCAATCCTATCACCTTTATCAAAAATATTAGAGAGAGTTGTTCATACCCAACTTATGCAATCCATCCTAAAAACCAACCTACTATCCAAATCCCAGCATGGCTTTAGACCTTCCCATAGCACTGCTTTCACTTATCAACACTGTCAGTCACCACAAAAATAACAGACTATTTGTATCCTCCATATTCTTAGACTTATCTAAAGCTTTTGATATGGTTAACCATAGCATACTCCGAGAAACTCTAGCTACCTTTAACATTAGCCCCCCCACCATATCTTGGTTCAGTAGCTATCTATCAGATCATCAGCAGGCAGTTCTTTGGCAAAACCAATTGTCCCCTCTACTACCAGTAGCCATAAGTGTCCCTCAAGGGTCCATCCTCGGTCCCCTGCTAGTTTCACTATTTACTAACCAGATAGCCTCCTCTCTCTCTGCCTCTGTAGTACAATATGCTATGACACCACTATTATATGTGCCGCCCCCACCTTGAATTAACTAAAATCCATCACCCAAAGTAACTTTACCCTAGCTGAAGAATGGTTCACCAACATCAAACTTATACTTAATCCCAAAAAAAACAAACTCATTCTCTTTAGCCCAGGTCGATCTCCAACACTAGATAATAACATTATCATACACTAAAGATAATACACAAATCACCCCAACAACTTACACAAAACTATTAGGTGTAGAAATTGACAATAAACTACAATTTGACATACATATAGCCCAAACAATCAAGAAGGTCAACAAAAAGCTAGGTTTGCTTTACAGGAACTGACAGTTTATGACTAAATGCACCAAAGCCACTATTGCAAGAACCCATCTGTTATCCATCCTTCTTTATGCCTCCCCTATCCTAACTAACCTTCGACACACCAAACTCACCAAGATGGAATCTTGCTACAACAAGATTGCCAGGTTTGCTACCAATGCCACTCATAGATTCCATCATTGTCTAGCCCTCAAGCAACTGAACTGGCTTGAATTTCCACATCTCCTCCTTAACCAACTCACAGTAGCTCACAAGCTCTACTACCTTCCTGGCAAAACCCCTGCTCTTCAGCATCTAATCCACCCTTATAAACCCTCCAGAACCTTAAGATCTAATATTCAGAACCACATAACTGTCATTAAACACAAAAATGAGGCTGTAAAATATCTCTTTGCCTGCAGTATTGCTAGAACCCTAGAACTCACTCCCAAATCACTTAACCTCTACCACCTCCATTTCCCAATTTAAAAAACTACTCAGAACCCTAAGCCATACCAGCGCAATGTAGCTATGACTACTAACGACAAAATACGGCTCTTTGAAAAAATAGTGTCTCCTCCTTCTCTGCTAGTACACCCAATAATAAATCCCCCATAATGCTGTGCTCTCAAGAAAAAAATATATTTACAGTTGTATATTCTATATGATATTGACTCACCTATTGATATTTTAACAATTGTTAATTTCTACTATGCATGTTCAATTCTATTATTTCCTGTGTGATGTGATTCTTTCTTCTTATCTTGCCATATTGTATCCTTTGTATTGTACTGTACTGGAGCTTTTCTCCCTAGGCCTACACTGAAAATGGACCTGTGTCCAGTCGGACTTTCCCGGTAAACAAATGTAAAATAAAATAAAATAAAAAAATAAAATTGGTCATTGGAAACCCTATTGTGAGACACACTGAAGTACCCCTCACCGAGCTGAGAACGGAGATATTCATGGTCAGTTTCCTATCAGTGCTGTCAGATCTGTCAGATCACACAAGCACTCAGGACATTCAACCACATGTACCAGTATGACTGTGTCATAGTCCATTTGGGTGTTAATGACTTGAGATGTACCTCCTTGGACTATATGAAGAGAGACATGATAGAGCATTCAGATTATGTCTCCCAGGCAGGTAGCCTAGCTTTAAGCAGTATTCTACCTTCTAGAAGGATGATACCACAATATAAACAGAAGATGGTTGTCTTTAACAATTGGCTTAGTTACTGGTGTCCTTCAAAGGAGGTCCAACATTTGTCAGCTTGGAAGACATGATTGACATACCACACTGCTCTGCCAGGAATGGTCTGCACCTGTCTCCATTAGACTTTTGGATATTGGCCAAAACATTAACCACACCCTTAGTGCCTTTTTACACAATGCCATGCTGATAAACCTTCCAAAAAAGTAAATTCTACACAAGATAAACTAAATGTGTTACTGCTCAATATTAGGAGTCTGAACAAGAAGCTCTACTCCCTGGAAGCACTCCTCACCCTGGAGAGTGTTGACATCTGTGCAGTTGGTGAGACATATTTTAAAGCTGGGGTAGGCACCCCAGCAGTACAAGGCTATAATTTCTT
Source organism: Protopterus annectens (assembly GCF_019279795.1). Lineage (NCBI taxonomy): Eukaryota > Metazoa > Chordata > Ceratodontiformes > Protopteridae > Protopterus > Protopterus annectens. The sequence continues at coordinate 821,414,426 of NC_056746.1, forward strand.
CCACACATTTATACCAGCTATAGCACAAGAAAGGACAGGAGGTAGAGGTGTAGTCCTCAGTATTGGTCAAACAATATGATGTGCTTGGGCTAGTCCATGTCTAACTAAACTTAGGTAAAGTCCCATACCATATCCTTGCTAGCTATAGATACTCATCAAAAAACATACCACATATCTGAATGTTGTGGAATCACTCACAATTCAGCCCAATAACATATCCATCAGTGATTTCAACTATCCCACCACAACCTGAGATACACACACACAACCACTAACATGCAGGCTCAAAGATGCCTGAATTTTGTTAATGCCAACACCCTAGAACAGCTAATCTGCATATCTAATAGGGGTGCAAATATCCTTGATTTGGAGTTCACAATTATGAGGGAATGTTGCAACCCCTCCCCCTTTGTGTAATGTCCTTACTGGTCGGATCAGTTCACAAAGCAGTCGCCCTTGAAATAAATATTAAGCCTAAATTCCCAGAAAACTCCAGAACTTTTAAGAACTTTTCCAAGCCTAACCACATCCTATTAAGTGGTGGCACAGCTAAATTCCAAGCCACCCCAAAATCAGAGAACATGGTAGTCTCTGCAGAAGTGTTTATGGAAACCATGTACAAGCATGTAAATAAATGCATAGAAACAGCAACAATAAACTGAAGTAAACTTAGGACAAACTCAAAAAAAGTCACCTTGGTGGACCCCCAGTATAAATTGGTTGTTCAATGAAAGAAATAAAATCTTGTCCAAAATTAGTAAGGGCTATACCCAAAAGACAAAAAACTCTCTCATCAGTCTAAACAAGCAAATCATAAGACTAATCAAGACCACCAAAGCCAACTTTGAGGCAAAAATAGCCTCCCAGGCAACAGATAATCATAAGGCATCACAATGCTCTGTACTAATAGTAAACGGAACTTTCTATACTGAACTAGAGGATATAGCAAACTTGCTGGCTGATAAATTTAGTAACAATTTCACACCCCATCACCCCAGTTCCACCCCCAGGAAATACTTTCTACTATTTCTCCCCAACTATCACTAAAGAACAGGTCTACACTGCACTCTCCAGAGCTAAAAACACTGCATCAGTTGGTCCTGATAATATCACAGGGAATCTAGGACTATTTAACGAAAGTTCAATAGTCCGAATCCACAATAACCAAACGCACTTTAGCAAAAGTGCTTTCACTGAAAAAGCGCTTTCATTAAAGTGCGTTCAAAAAAGAAAATCTTCTTTTATGCAGGGGGCAAGCCCCCCTGCACTCCCTGTGAGGAGGGCTGTGCCCCCCCACCCCCTACTTTTATAGTCTCACTCCGAGGTCACACTACAGTGGGGAAAAGGGAATTTTCCCTTAACCGCGACCGGCACAATGAGCATACTTATCCGAAAATGCTGCTTCTGTGAACAGCATTTTCGGTTAAGTATGTTCGGTGATGTCTGCTTCAGCAGACAGTGCCGTTGGGGATCTGTACGGATCCCATCACATGATACCTGCTCCCTAGCTTGAAACATGACCTCCAGGCCCACTAGAATCTTTATTCAACTACAGCCTCCAGAAAGGCTTCATCCCTAGGGGAATGGAGAACTGCAATTGTCATCCCTCTAAACAAAGGCAGACCTTCAACAGACCCAAAGAGCTACAGACCCATAAGTTTGATTTGTCTTACATGGAAGGCCATGAAAATAATTATCATTGACCTGATAAACAAAGACAATGGAAATCTTCAAGCACTGGTCCCATCCCAGTTCAGCTGATGCCTACCCAACTTGGTGGACTTCTTCAGGAAGATCATTAGAGCCACAAATGAGGGCAAAATGGTACCTACTGCCTACCTTGACCTGAGAAAGGCATTTGACACAATACTGCACTCAGGTATTATAGACAAACTCACATGTTTAGGTATAAATCCCTATATCACTTGATGGATAGCCAAATGTCTACATGAAGTTAGGGTGGGGGAATAGACCTCCACCAAGAGTCCTGTTACTAGTGGTGTCCCACAGTGCTCACAACTGTGTTCTCTCATTTTTGGAATATACTTCTCTGAAGTCAAGGCAAATGGAGAGGGCCTTTAGCTGACAAAATTACTGATGACTGAAATTTGGGTGCACTTACTGAATCCCCCAAAATTGTAGATATCTTCTAGTAGGGTCTGACACTGATAGGGTCTGATAAGTGGCACCAGAACCATGGCTTAAAACTCAATGCAAAAATTGCATAAATATAACCTTAGGCAAGATGACCACCCTTGCAAATGATGACATTGATAACACTCCCCAAAGAGTAGACCCAGTGGTAAGTGATTTGGAAACTCAGGTTGACAGTAACCTGAACTTTGATCACCATGTGTCGATAGTAGTCAGAAACTCCTACTACATGGCACAACTTATCGGAAAGGGCATGATCTCCAGATCTAAGGAGATCATAGTCTCACTATACTCAGCCCTCATTTCATCAATAATTGAGTACAATGCACCCTTCAGCATTTACCTGACCAAGTGTTTGCAATAGCTGGGATGACCACAGAGGTTACTCACAGAAAGAATACAGGGTGTAAATAATGTGTTCTCTGCGGACCATTTCAAAATCCTGTCCCTGTACTCAGTTTCCTACAGTCTACTGAGGGACGATCTATGCCTAACCTACAAGGCATTCTCCAGTGCAGCCCTTATGGATTTGCTTCACTTTCACAAAACAAACAGCATTAGAATTACGTGATCTACTGATCTAAACCTCATCTGTGATATACACAAAACATGTTGGAGGTACAGGTATGTGTCTCTGAGATTATCCCTTCTCTAGAACTGACTCCCCATTCATGTAAAACAGAGCTCTTCCCTAGGCCTATTCAAATGCAGATTGAACCTATGGATGGGAAATCACAAATTAATTCCTGGCTTGTCAAATGTGACCCTTATGGACAGGGGCAGTTTGTAGATGCCTTTAAGCCATTTTAACCCATGGGCATTGATAAAAGGGCATGAATGGCTAAGCTTAAAAAGGATCTAGGGCCAATAGCCTACTAACATATGATCCTATAATCCTATGACTGGAGGTGCATGATGTTGGTATGCACAACTTCATGAATGGACAGGGATGGGTATTACTTATATTTTGGTGACATGAAGGCATGATGGAATTGAACTATAAGATCCTGATTTGATTGACCAGTGTGGGGTATACCCACTGTGAAGCTGCATGAGTGTGCTCAATGAAGCCATCACAAGAATGATGTCCACCATTTGTGTGTACCTGGTGTGTGGTCATACAATGTGCTCCCCCCATTATGACCATGTTGACTGGTTCCCTCCCATCTGAATGGATACACCAATAGATGACAACTGTATGCTGCCATCCTCACCAGACATTGCATCTGCAGTTCTCTATATCCACCTGACTCTGTGTGCATTGCAGAATATCCTACAGTCCCTGTAGCACTTTTAGGTCTTCACACAGGACATGCAGCACACCAATATTGTTGACATGGTGACATCAGTGTTTGTCCTTGACTGATGATTGATGACAAGGGTAACATTATGGTCAGGGAATGTCATGAGTCATGATAGCAATGGTCATTGTCGCTCATCTTATGTGCATTTAGAAGACGTTGAGGCTTGGGTGTTTGTTTAAGTAGGTTATTGAATACAAATACATCAGGATGAATAGCATGAACATTGAATTTAAACAAACTATCTAACTAACTGACTACATACTTGCACGCTCACACTCTGGCTGTTCACTCAAAATGGCACTTTTTTTGCACATGCTCAGTACTTATATGCATGTGCTGACTCACCAGAAAGCTTCTTAAAGGTATATCACACACTCTGAGCTACATCCTTCCTCTTCACTGAGCTGTCTCATATAAGCAATCACATTTGAATAGGCTTGCAGTTATACAGACAGTAATAAAAAAAAAACAAGTCATGTCCAGGTTGCCATGTATCTGGAACTAGGTTTCGAGATGCGACCTGATCTCTTGACGTAATAGGATTGGGTTTAGCAAAAGGGACAGTCACTGGGGAATGCTTTGCTTGAGGAGTTTCAGGATTTTCTCAGGAACAGGGATTGCTGATGGAATGTCCCCTGGAACAGGAACATTAGACAAGTCACTCTGAGAACCAGAGTCTTTGTCACACGCAAGATGCTGTAACACTGGTTTGGACACTGGTAACAAATGCTTCCAGTTTCATCTGAATTCCATTCCCTGTGATTCCACTATGTACGCTCTCGGCTCTTGACACAAACTTTTCACAAATCCAATGCGATCAAAACCTTTTGACATCTGCATCCCCACTATCTCCCCTTTTTGTAAAGAACAGAACAGTTTGTTGGTTTTATCATAGTAAGACTTCTGAGACAAACGCTTCTTTAACAATTGCTCTTTTATTGCTTTGTTGTTCTTAGCACTTGGAACCAATAAATTACTACTGATTGGTAATGTGGTTCTGGTTTGTCTTGACATAAGTCTCTGAACAGGTGAACCAAAATGTTTATCACGAGGAATGTTTCTGAGATTTAATAAATTTAGAAAAACATTGTTATTGTCATGTCTGGATTTCTCTAACAGCTGTTTTGCACTTTGAACTGCATGTTCAACCGAGCCGTTTGACTGAGGATATTTAGGACTACTCATAATATGAACAAAGTCCCACTCTTCTACAAATTTCTTGGACTGCTGACTAGTAAACTGTGCAGCATTGTCAGAAATAACTCTGTGCAGACTACCATGGAGAGAAAAATGTCGCTTCAACTTAGTAATGACAGTATTGCAAATTAGGTTGGGCAGTAGGTCAATCTTGAACCAATTTGAATAAGAGTCTACTGAGACCAAGTAATGTTGACCATTCCACTCAAAGATATCTGTGGCTGCAGTGGACCAAGGTAGTTCAGGAATCTGGCTTAACTGAAGTTATTCTTTCTGTTGATGTGGCTTTGTACTATTACATACTGAACAAGATGAAAGTACTTTCTAAATATCTCTTGACCTAAAAGGCCAAAATAGTAGAACTCTCACCCTTCTTTTGGTAAAATCAGTTCCAGGGTGGCCATGATGCAAAATCTTGATATACTCTTGTTGCAAGGACTTTGGAACAATCACTTTAGGACCTTTCATGATGATACCATTGTCTGACAAAATCTCACCCCTGTATGGAAAATAAGGTTCCACTTCTATTGGTAAACAAGATTGCTTTAAAGGCCATCCTCGACTGATAAAGAGGTTGAGCTTCTGGAGAATTATTTTATTTATTTATTTATTTATTTATTTTATTTCATTTGTTAACCGGGTAGTGTCCAACTGGGCCAGGGGCCCATTTTCAGAGGAGGCCTGGGGAGAAAAGCTCCACATTGTACAATACAAAACAATAAAATATATTCAATAGTGAAATATATACAAAGCAAATTGTGATTTTATATAAAAAATAAAACAAATTCAACTACAATGATAGAAGATGCAATTTGAGCAGAGAAATAAAAATTCAACATAAAGTCAAATATCATATTTAGGCAACAGTGATGAGCATTGTATGTTTGAAACATGTATATGCAGCTAAGGATGTCTTTAATCCTTCTGATCACAGCTAAGGAACAGAGGTGGCAGAGTCAGAAGAGAGGATAAATAAGAATTCCAGGTAGAGTGAGGAGGGCACTGGGGTTGCAGAAATAAATAGGGGTTGTGTGACAGGGTCTATATTATAACATTGAAGTCTTACAACTTTGAATGTTATAATATCAAACCCATTCAATCGAAACAATAGAAAACCGAACAGTCAGAATAGCAAATTTTTTCCCAGGGATAAAATCCGCTGTTCTGACAAACACACACAACACAAGCACACCAAAATAAATAATCCACACACACATACACTTCACAAAACCCTACATTAAACCATACATACACCACTAGCTATCCACTTACCTTAACCGAACCCAAACCCTAAGGTCCCTAACTATCGCACACTCACCTTACCAGCTCCCTAACCCTAAAGTCCCTATCGCACACTCATCTTACCTGCTCCCTAACCCTAAAGTCCCTATCACACACTCACCTTACCCACTCCCTAACCCTAAGGTCCTTATCGCACACTCAACTTCATTCGCACACTTACCTTAACCCGGTCCGTAACCTTCGCTCCACAGTTGAGGAAATAGCGAAGCTGCAGAAAAGACCCACCGAATACTTTCCCTAGGAAAGTATTTGGTGTTCTGCAGCTTTGCTATTTCAAGCATTCGCTGAATAGGGGTCGATATTATAACATTCGAAGTTTTAAGACTTTGATGTTATAATATAGACCCATGTGACGGAGGTGAGCCCTAGTGGGGTATAAGTAAAGGGCATGGGGTATAAGTAAAGGGCATGGGAGAGAAGTTAGCCTGGAGAGTAGCAAGAGCATAGTCAATGATTAGCAAAGTGTTCCTTTAGGAGAAGTTTGAACTGACGGTGGTTAGGAATTTTTACTATGATATCGGGAAGAGTGTTCCAGAGTCTGGAAATTTTGTGCGAATAGAGTGCATCGCCATGAAAGTTGTGGGAGTAGGAAACCTTTAGCAAAAGTTTGTTAGAAGATCTGAAAGATCTGTGATTGGTGTTGGGTTGGACTAAGTTGGAAATGGAAGGGCAGTTGCTAGGTTGGTTGACCATTTTGTGGGCTAAGGTTAGTTGATGTAGTGACAAAAGGTTGGGGAGTCCCAGCCAGTTTTACTGTGTGAGAGCTGAGCAGTGGTGAGATCTGTGTGGTTGGTTAGTAGCATATTTTGCAATCTTATTACAGCATGATTCTAGGTTGTTGAGGTGTGACTTTCACAGGTTTGTGAATATTAGGGAGCCGTATAGGAGGGAGGATAGCAAGTGTGAGTGGGCTGTGGCTAGTCTGGCTTTTGGAGTTAGGAATGGTTTGGCCCTGTATAGGGTGCCTAGTTTGATGTGGACTTTCTTGATTGTTTATCAAATTTTAGACTATCATCTATAGTAACACCTAAAATTAAGTGTGGCTAGTGGGTGCTATTTTGGTGCCATTTGCAGAGATGACTGCGAGTGGGGGATGGGATGATTTGAGTTTTTTATTAATGAAAACGAAACTCTTTGTTTTGTTTGGGCTCAGAATGAGTTGTTGTTGAGAGAGGTATTTTTCAATGCCCTGAAAAGCTGATTGCATTCTTAGCTGAAGTTCCTGGGATGAGGTGGCTGAACAGGTAAGTGTAGCATCATCTGCGTACTGAACTATGGATGCTAGTTGAGTAGCAGAGCTGAGGTTGTTTATAAATATGATAAAAAGAAGTAGGCCAAGTATGGAACCTTGGGGTACACCCACAGAGATGGGGAGTAGAGAGGAAAGTGTGTTTTCCCATTTTGTAGCCTGTGGATGATTGGAAAGATAGCTATTGAACCAAGTTAGAGCTGCTGGGCTGAAGCCATGGTAGGATAGTTTATTAAGTAGTAGCTGGTGGGATACAGTGTCAAAGACTTTGGACATATCAAGAAAGATGGATGTGACAAGCTGGTCTTCATTCATGCAATGATGAATAATGTTAGTGTAGGTTGGTAGAGCAGTGTTGGTACTATGTTTAGGTCTAAAGCCGTGTTGAGAACTGGAAAATAGATTATTGTTAAGGGGATACTTAATGAGTTGCTTGTGGATGCATTTTTCTAGGATTTTTCCTAGTGGAAAAAGGTTGGCTATGGGGCGATAGTTAGATATTCCTTTGGGGGGTCTGCCTTTGTGGAGGGGCATGATGTGGGATATTTTCCATAGTAATGGATCATATTGTTCTGTAATAGAGTGATTAATCAAAATTAATATAGGGTAGGTAATTGATGAGCAAGTTTTAGACATTCATTTGAAAGTTTGTCTGCAGGGTTTAAGTTTTGTTAACAGATTCTTTATGTAGTTAGTTTGTATAGGTGAGAAAGTGGGGGGGGGGTTGAGATTTTCTGGGGTGGGGTGGGGGTGGGGACTCTGAGAGACTGAGTAGGTTGGTTGTCTTGTAAGGAGATGACGGTATTTATGAAGTGGGAATTGAATTGTGTTGAAATAGGGTCTCAGTTGTTTGAGGTGGTTCTGTGGGGGTTGGGGTATGACTGGGGTTGAGGCGGTGGTTGATGGATTACCAGAAATTTGGGGAGTTATTTCGGAGTTTCTGTTGACAGTACAGGAAGTAAGTTTGTTCATCTGTTTTGATCTGTTTCTTAGGCTTCTTAGCTGCTGATAAGCTAAGAGGTCAGTTTTGTCTTTGGATATGTGGTAATTTAAGCAGGCTTTAGCTCTGTGCTTCATTAGTATTTTGGTCTTTTTGGTTAGCCATGGAAGGGGCTTTGCTTTAGTGTGTACTTTCCTAGTGGGGGCAAGGTTGTTAACTATAGTAATGAAAGTGTTGTTGAGTACTGCACAGCTTCATCTAAGTGTAGGTGTTTTAGTGGGGACCAGGCACATTGTTTTAGTAGAGATTAAAAGTGGTGGGGGGAGAAGTTTTTCTTATTAATGGTATATTAACACCTATACCCTGTTTTTCTCCTCTTCTACCTTCTTCCTAATATTTAATAATTAGTCTTGTAACTAAGACTATCACTAAACCAAACTATATTCAATGTATTGCTTAAATCCCTCAATTCTGATGTAAATTATTGTACTTAACTCTTACTAGAGGGCATCTATTCACCTTTTTAAGAAAGATTATGTTCTATGTTAACTTTCTGAAGTGTCTTTGATCTCTGAAATGTTATACTGTATCATATGGTTTTTAATCCTTTTTTACCATGTAATGATATATTTTTTTGTATACGTTTTTGTTTTTTGTTTTTGTTTGTATTTGTGTGGAGCTTTTTTCCCCGGATCTCTACTGAAAATGGATATATATCCAGCTAGACTAGCCCGGTCAATAAATGTAAAACAAATAAATAAATAAATAAATATTTATAACAGACTGTCCTCCCTGAGCTTGCCTTAAGACACCTGTGTTACTCTTTGACAGGTGTACCACCCCAGAGCGGGTCATGCCCAGATGCCTGGGCGTTTGGAGCAAGAAACAAGAGCCCCAGTGGGACTCACCCCCCCCACCTCATCAGGTAAGTGAAAAAACGATAAGTGATTTATAATTAGATTTGAAGCTGTGTGAGTTTTGAGCTCATCAAGACATGTGGAAGAAAAATTTCTCACTTCTATGACTCAAAATCAAGTTGCTCATTGTTATGCTGTTCTGTGTTTTTTTCTAGGCAATTTGGATAAAGTATCAGCAAGATAAAGAAGTTTGCCTTTTGTATAAACAAGAGTGAAATTGTATTTCTGCAATTTGAGCATCATACGTTGCAGTCTAGCTGGAGGTGTATACATAGGCTTTCTCAAAATAGTAACAGAAGGTTGGTGATCAGTTTCAGTCTGGATAGGTCGAGCATGAATATAATCATGGAACTTTGAACATGAAAACACAATTGCCAAGAGCTCTTTCTCAATATGGGTATACTGCTTCTCAGTTTGGGTAAGAGTTCTAGATGCATAGGTCACTGCTCTACCCTCTTGAAGAATGACTGCACCTAGACCAAATGTAGAATCATCACAAGAAAGAGTAACAGGTTTGTAAACATCATAGTAGCTAAGAGTTGGTGGGTTAGCAATTTTCTGTTTCAGGCATCAAATGCTCTTTGGTGTGGTTCTGACCATGACCAAATTACATCTTTGCATGTCAGCTCTACTAAGTAAGCTGAAAGTTAACTCAAATCTGAATTGAACTTGCCTAGATAGTTGACCATGCCAATAAAACGTTGTAGGGCTTAGATATTGTCTGGAGCTGGCATCTCGAGAATTGCTGTTTGCTTGGAAGGATCTGGTTGTAGGCCTGAACTGGTAAACAAGTGAACAACATAAGTAACTTCTCGTAGCTGAGTTTGCATTTCTGAGGATTCAGCTTAAGATTCACTTCACATGCTCTTTCCAGAACTTTCTTGAGGTTTCTGTCATGTTCAACTTCACCATTGCCTCCTACTAGAATATCATCTACTATAATAGCACAGGGATAGCTCAAAACAAATTGCTTAATTGCACGGTGAAAGACATCACTGGCAGAATTTATCTCAAATGGCATTCTCAGAAATCTGTATCTTTCAAATGGCGTACCAAATGTGGTTAATAACGAAGATTTTCGGTCAAGAAAAATATGCCAAAATGAACTCTTTGCATCTAAGATTGAAAAAACAGTGGCATTTGGCACAAGAGCAGCAAGCTCTTTGAACATGCAAATTGGATGATAAGGCCTCTTTTAATGCTTTGTTCAAATCTCTTGGATCAATACATATTCTGATATCATCTGTGCTTTTCTTATAAGCTACTACCATGGAGGATACCCATTCAGTAGGTTCTTCCAGTGGACAGATTACTTCTAGATGCATCATTTTGTCTATCTCAGCTTTGACTCTGTTCTGCATTGCTACTGGAACTTTCCATGCTGGTCATATAACTAGGCTGACCTCTGGGTCTAACTTCATGGAGTACACAAGTGGTACTTTGCCTAGTTTGTCTGCAAAAATATCAGCATACTAAAAAAAAAATACTTTGGGAAAATTTTGAACTGTTGTCATTCAAGCTTACATAGTGAACTTCTTTATTAAGTGAAAGCAGTCCCATTTTCAAACTGTCTCTGAGGCCTAATAATGACTGCACATGTCTCTTGACTATGAAACATTCCAAGTCATAGCTGTTCCTAGCACAGTAACAAGACAGCACTAATGAGCCTTTGGTTTGAATCTCTTCACCACCATAAGCAACAAGCTTTGCAAGCTTTGTCAAATCAAGTTGTTCTATAGCTTTTACTGTAGTAAATATTTCTGCTGACATAACAATTCACTTTGAGACAGTATCTAGTTTGAGCTCTACAGTACAAAAGATATTCTTTGCCCACAAATCTAGTGCATTGACTGTTTCACCAAGCACAAGCACACCATCAACATAAAAAGTATGGTCACAGCTTTCTAATTGATGAACTTGCCTCTTGGAATGCCCTCTTTTAATAAAAGAATGTGCCTTATTTTATTTACAAAACCTTTTGAAATGATTCCACTTATTGCAGGAATGACACTGCTGACCAAAAGCTAAACCCTTTTCTCTTTGGGGTTCATGATTTCTATCACAATTACAACAGTTGACTATGAAGCTGAGTGGGGGCACATGTTTTGACTTTGCTGACTCACCCTTATGCTTCCCTGAGCTTGCTATGGAATTTGATGGAAAGACTCTGGGTTTCCCAGGGACTGTTACAGGACCTGCAATAGCTGCCATGTGCTTGGGCCTGTTTCTTTTAATCACGTGCTGCATACTATCAAAATGAGCTTTGTCACCATGCCTTCCACAGCTATTCTCAGTTGTAAGCATACTTGTGTGCCTTTCTGTAAGCTCATATATCTGACAAATTTCAATGGCCTTATTCAAAGTTAAATCACTGTCTCACCACACACAAGCCTGTCTTTCATCAACTCATGTTTCAGTTCACCAAATCTGCATGTTTTAGCCTTGTTTCTCAAGTCAGTTATATTTGCTGCAGAAGTTTCACCAGGCTTTTGATCTCTTGTGTAAAATAAGTGCCTTTCAACATACGTTTGGGGGTTACACATTTCTATAAAGTTATGTTTTCAGCACTCAGGGTCTTTCCTTGTTTCAGCCAGTACCACTGTATGGCATTCTTTTCTCCCCCCTGCAAACACAGCAGATGCATACACAAATGAACACTCTCTTTCAACGGCCTCTGAACCAGCTAAATTAAGCAGAATAAATGCCTTTGTACATGCATCTTTGTAAGAAAAAGCAGCCTGTATGAAAATATCATATTCTTGATGAAACACTCTCTAATTTTCTGCAATATTGTTATCGTACACAAAAGGTGCAGGTCTGTGAAAGCCTTCTGCCATGCCCACAGATTATATTAAAACACAAGGCAAAATTGCCCTTGTGATTATGTATGAACATTCACACCAGGTAATTGTAATAATAATCAAATTCACAATAAGCTCTTTGAAATACTGTAGTCTGCGAAATATGCCTTGAAATAACTGTACGTTGCAAAATATTCTTTGAAATGACTTTACTTTGTGAAATAACTGCACTGTAATACTATACACACTTGCAAACACTCTGCACACTTCAGATATTTTGAATAGCTTTAGTTAATATGAAAAAGTAGCACATAGCAGACAAATACGGTCCGGTTTCCTTTTTTTGTACATTTTATGCAATTTAGATAGTGTTTCAAATATTCTCGTAATTATTTTGAATATTTTTATTAATATGTCACAGTTTCGACATTTTGTTTAATAAAAAATTAGCTTTGAGCATTCTGAGAGCTTCATTTTATATATGTAGCAAAAAAATCATTGAAGCAAGTTTTAGTACCTGGAATTTGTTTCTGACCTGTTTTGCAAGTCATTTGAGCAGTAGGGACGATATACTCCTGTATATTCTACAACTTTAACTGGTTGCCTCATGGCTGTAATTCTGGACCCATTTCTGACACCATGTCACTCTCTTGCTCAGTACTTGTGCTGACTCACTGTAAAGCTTCTTAATGGTATATCACACACTCTGATCTATAGTCATCTACATGGCTGTTCACTATGCTGTGTTGTGCACCACAAAGGCAGTATGATCCTCTGATGCCATTTGTGGTGGTGACACCTGTGTAGCAGGAGTGGAGCTGACATGGATGGACTGACCTTCACTGAACACAAGTAATGTCATAAATTCATATCAGTCCTCTACTGACACTCTTTCTTCAGACTGTGTTTTATGTATGATGTCATCATTATCAGCATGTGCTGGCCTCTTGGGCAGGATCCTTTGCCAGTGGAATCTATGAATATGCACATTTACTACAGCTGTGGTGATGCCGGTAGATATTTGTGACTTGCACCACCATATGGCACACAGACAGTTACATGTCAATCCTACACATAGCCTATGGACACACACATACCTTGTGGTGCAGGTTATTGCTGTTGTACCCATGATGTCCCTTTGTAATATACATGCATGCATGTATGTTTGTCTGAGTAAACCACATGCAGCTGCAAGACTTTGTCATCAGAGAATTACATGTGCCACTACTTCACTACTCAAATGGGACATCCCCTACAGACACTAGAGATATCCAAAACAGCCATCAAGTATGAAGGTTCTCCCAGGATTCCTCAGTGGAAGATAGCAGAAATTCCGGGTCTAGTTCACGTTGTCGTAAGTCGACAATATTGAATACGATATTGTCGGCACGACAATGTCGAAAGTCCAGAACATTGCGCAGGTAAATGTAAATCTTTGTAAGGGGGAGATTTCCATTTACCTCAAAGTAGTGCAGTCTCAAAGTTAGTATATTTAAGTAGGGGGGTTTTCGGGGGTGCAGGGGGCTTGCCCTCCTGCCTACACAGTTTTTTTTGTAGTGATTTTTTTTACATTATTCGAAATGTTACTACTTCAATCAATAAAGTTCGACCTTTATTGATTCGATGTAGTAAAATTTCGATAACGTGATATAGATGTGAAATTCCTCCATCTCTGTGGCATGTCCCTGTGTTGAAGGTTCATCTTCAGCATTCAACCTTTTTCTGTCTTTTTCCATTGCCTTGGTTCTAGCATGTAGTAACATATCAGTGAACCTGTGACACACCTGTTGTGCTGTCCAGTTATGGCCACCCATTGCATAGATGCCCTGCATCAGTCCTGCCACATCAGTTTCTAGAAGTTTCTGTCAGCATTAACCATCTCAAGAGTACATTTACGTGCACGTAGGACCTCTGGTAACATCTCTGTCTCCTGTGGGGTGAAATTCTTCAGATGTTGTCTTTTCCTTTTTCCCATGCCAGTAGAAATATACCTGTGAATTGCACATGGGAATCAGTGTGCGTATATATGGCAGTTCATGCCAGTCAACAGCTGCCTCAAACTTTCCCCTTCTTCCTTGTAGAGGCCACAGCCCTGCTTACAGATACAGAGTGACTGTTATGACACCGGGCCAAAGTGTGGCAGCTGGGGTGATATGTGTCATGCTTCCTTACATATGCGCTAATAGCATAGTTTCTGCATGGTGTGCTGGGGGCCCACCAGACCCTGCAGCTTGGCATGCTTGCTCTGTACATATGACACAGCAGAAAGATACCTACATGGCATATTTGCAACATTTGCCACTGTGTGCAGCCATGTATGATCTCTCATAGGACTGAAACTGTTCTGCCATTTTCCTGTGACCTATCATGTATTATCCCCCACAAGATTGCAACCTGTCCTGCCTATCCTTATACTCCATGAACTTCACATCGCACAAAATTCTAGTCCCTGTCTTGACTTGTGCAGTTTTAAAACACTACTTCCATGCCACCTTAAGTGGTGACTGCAGCTCTGTGGTCCATTCTCAGTTATCCTGTCATCTGTCTATTTGTTTAAATGGCAGTACTCCATACTATTAACTTTATTTTGATTCTCTAATTTGCTTACTATAATGCAGCATCTCTCACAATGGTGATCAATGTTTTATCATGTTAAACTGGGCCACACAGAATGAATATTATGTTAAGGAGGTGAATTAGCATGAGTGTCTCTGAAATGCCCCAATAACACATTGTATATTGAGTTATCAACCCAATTTTGTGCTACAGGGTCTTTTCCTGCTTCTGTATGAAGTAGAAGGTTATACATGTGTGCACACCTGAGGAGCTTGGTAACCCTACATACACTTTGCATCATACTAATGGCCACAGCTATCATGCTACCATGCTGCCCATCATGCACTTTCAAGGGCATTAAAATTACATAAAGTGTGCACACCTGTGGAGACTGGCTATGCTATTAGCACTCTGCATCACAGCATTGACTACTGCATTATGCTACTACTGCTGGACATTATTTCATCCTGCTGTCACTTGATACTGATGACAAGAGGGCATGCTACCTGGCTGCCATTGTAGATCCTGGACCTGACCAGACAAATGGACATGGCCTCGGTAGTATCAAACTCTGTCGGGACTCCCACATTCTGCAGCACGGAGTGCAGGATCTTTTTTCTTCCACTGCAAAGGGTTCCTCAAGAGTACATGCTGGTGGACTATGAAGGCCACCCTTTATAAAGTGGACTTCAGGCACCAGCTTGCAGAGTACTGAGTAGTGCCACTGGCATTACTAGTAGTGCTGACATCTTTAGTGTCCTGAAGAGGTGCTTCTCAGACCATTTCTGCCAATTGAAAGAAAAGGGTGTGGAGAGAGGGAGAAAGAGGGAAAGACAGAGACAGACAGAGAGAGAGACACACACACTACACACACACACACACACACACACACACACACACACACACACACACACACACACACACACACACACACACACACACACACACACACACACACACACACACACACATATCCTTTCACTATAAGTAGTCTGTTAATGCATTAGCACTCTGAAGTAGGTTTGCCTGTGGCATTAATTTCCTTTTGCTATCAGGGATATGCTGCACTCATTTCTCTTTCTTTTATGTTTTATATTGCCATGGAAGATAAAATAAAATAGGATCACCTGCCAGAGGAGGCAGACAAGGCCATATAGTTTCAAGATAAGTGCGGTGCATTGTTGGCATTGATATAGTATTATAATAATGCTGTAGAAAATATCACTGAGCAGTTGTAGTTCTGTTTATTTCACATATCATTTGCTTCTGTATTTTTTCACTTTGCTGTTGTTTCATCCTCAAGTTAATGTCCTAGCATACTTCTCAACTTCTTTGTTTAAATATTCTGCCTAAAATAATGGGTGGAATAAAGGCCCAAAATCATGGACCATGTTTAAATATTATTCTATTTCAGTTAAAAAGTCTCTAAGAGACATTTCAGATTCTGGTAGGGGATATTCTATGAATTTCACAAACATCAGCCTTGCAGTTTCTATGCCTGTTCCTTGACATGATATTGCAGCATGTGGAGTAATATGCATGATTTCCATGGACAACATTATGCAGGCATTTAATAACACACCCCATTTGCCTGAGATCCTGTGGGCTATTGATTACACCCACATCACCAATAAGGCCCTACCTGATCTACGTAATGTCTAGTACATGAAATGGAATGACTTCCATGCCATCACCTTCTAGGTGGTGTGCAGTGCACCGAGTATTATATGTTATGTGCATGTGCACCACCCAAACAGTTCTCATAAATCCCACATTTGTCACATGTGCAACCTCTACCAGCATTTCTTATTGGATAATTCCTCACAGGGTTATCTTGTTGGTAGGTGCACCGACTAGTGGGCAAATAGGCTAGAATATATATGGTTCTCATTCAAGTAGGAGATATGCCACATATAATGGTGCCTACTGTTGTGTGTTGCAGGTGATACTGGTTATGCCTTGCAAACATGAATGATGATCTCAATCCAGAACCCAAAACCATGGCTAAAGCAGAATATAACATCATGGATTTGTAACATTGAACATTCTCAAATGTATATTTAGATTCCTAAAGAAATCACTTCCACTACTTGGACACATTTGGTAGCATAATGTAATATGCACCTGAGACAAGTTGCACAATATGGAAGTAGACAAACAGATATAACATGGAACCCAGCAGTACTGTATGGCAGATCTACTTCACATCAGATGAGAAATCAGGTGCAGAGGCATCAGAGGAACCAACTGCAGTGGTAAGCCTTGAAAGACAGAGGAGGGCAAATTTGTTGAGGTACAGCAAAAAGGCAGTATCTGGTCAACAAAAATGGACCATGATAAATATAACACAGAATAAAATGGATGCTTTTATAATCATAGCAAGGCAATACTTTACAGTGCACTGACAGCTGACATTGTGCAGCAGACAT